>NC_084949.1:19949126-20156626 GCF_949316205.1 Platichthys flesus
GCCCGAGCCAACACACACGCACACAACACAGCGGGAGACACACACACACACACACACACACACACAAAAAAATGCACTCGCTCGTTCTCTCTTTCACGCTGGCACACACACGCACACACACACACAAACACACAACTGGCATACGAATATTTAGCCACCCACTCAGAAAAATTAATGACAAAAGCACAGACATGAATTCCTTTAACACACACACACACACACACACAAACTTCCCAATCAGAACACACACACACACACACACACACACACACACATTTGACACCAGATACATGCACATATAGGCATCCATATGCTCTGTGTGCAACGACCCATCAAAGACAGACATGGAAATAATAACAGTCGAGTGTAACCACACACACACACACACACACACACATTTACTCGCTGGGGATAATTCTACACACATGCATCAAATCACTGCCTCCCAGTCCCTCACGATGGTAAGAAGCAATGCATATGCACCACATATGCAACATGCAGCACGTCTGTACCTCACTGGGTCAAACATCGTGTGCACACCCACTCACACACAAACACACTCACACACTCGCCCCTGTAAGTGTATCAGTGTGTTAATAGGCAGATTAGCACACTCTCTGATCTGCACTGGGGAGGATAATATCAACCCCCCGTTTCTGCACCCAGACAAAACAAAGTGGAGCATGTTATTCCATAAATATGTCTGTCATCGTGCCCCTCGGAGCCAAACAGCGTTCACTTTCAGCGGTTCAACATAAACACGCTGTGCATGAGCCGAACCGTGCGCATTCAGGAAATATGGGAAACAAAGGAGGGAAAATCAGCAAACATGGATCACAATGAAAAGTGAAAAATGTGACACAAGATATGAAAAACAAGGGGAGGATGTAAAAGAAGGATGCATGTGAAGGAACCGAAGCCTGACACAGGGAAATTCAGATTTAGAAAAAAAGCTGACATATTTATATGATCACTGCCAAAATGCCTGTGTGAGATTTAACCGTCTTGAAAACAGACCATTGGAACCGATCATCGCACATTTTTTTATTATTAAGGAAGAAATGAAAATATTAAACTACTTTTATCAAAATATGGATTTTATCACAGTTATTTGCAGCTTTTTAGTTTAGGTAAGTTTTGCAATATGATGAATTTGATATTTAATAAAAGGAGAAAAGCTACAGATTTTTTCGATTTCAAAATTGTATTTGATTTATTGTGGGAAAATGTACGTGGATATTTAATATTGAAATAAACACTGTCAAATGTGATTTAAATGACAAAATACAGCTTCTATTATTATTATTGTGATTATTATTATACATTACTAATTTGTATGTTTGACACTGTATTTGTAATAGTGTCGGTGTGAGATGAGGCACTTTAGCAGCATTATATAAATAAATATGAATAAATATATATAAATATGTAGGACTGGGAGTAGAGACAGAAACCAGTGGTGCCACTGTACCTCCTCCAGGTCTCGGCCCATAGTCGACCTGTCGCACTTCAAAGGAAGCCGCGGTAGCCCCTTGCAGAAAGAGAAGGAAGAGGCTGTTTCAGAGGTTCAGCTTCAGATGGAACAACACGCACTGACTTCTTCCTTCTCCCCTTTTCACTCGGAGCTGTGCTGCTGCTGCTGCTGCTGCTGTGTGAGCCTGGGTGGCAGCTTCACATCCTCAGGTGGAAGTCAGGGCACTGTGCTTTACGAGCTCCTCTAAATCCCTGAGCTGCTCCCTGCGCATTCCTCCGTCTTTACGCACGAGAGGAAATAAAATGGAATAATGATAAAATAGAGGAAGACGCGGCCTGCGGCTCGTGCATTGTGGAGGAATTATCCCTGATGAACCAATTAGACTCGGAGCATCACTTAACTCCGGGGTTTTTAACTTGCAGGGGTCGATATTCGGAGCCACGCATGCAGCAACAGCAGCGGGTCAATTAAGGCTCCGAATATTATCACTGCGTAAAGGCTGCGTGGGAAATAATTCAAACTCCTAATTAATGTTTGTATTTTTTTTTTGGACTCCCTCCTTCATGAAACAATTGTGAAAGTTCCCTCTTGTGTGTGCTTTGTTAAACAAAAAAAAAAAAATGGTGCACCGATTTCTGAGCATTATGGAGGCTGGGAAAATAGGCAGTATTTATCGAATCCATTCCATCGATTTCATTTAAATTGCATGCTGTTTCCTGTTGACACTTGCGTGGATTGTGTGAAGGCTGTGAATCTCCTGCTCTCGTGCTTCAGACAGAAAGAGAGGCTAAAAAAAATACAAGTTTCGTCAAAGATTAAAAGCCTATTAAGGCCTGTTATGAGAGGTGTAAATTATCCACCCACAGAAAAGCCTCCATCGCCACCGGTGTTGATTTCGTTAGAGAAACACACAGTAATGAAAAGTGAATGCACGTGTGATAGATTGTCAATATGTAATCCTAACTCCCCTTATAACATAAAACATTTTAAATATTCAGCTGAATCAATTCCCCCCGAATTGTATCAACGCGGATACACGTTTTAAAACGTGCCAGTGAATATGCAAATAAATAGTTTTATTAATTGCGAAATATTTCTCCAATAACAGATGTTTTTTATTTTTATGAAAAATATAAAAAAAATGTTAAATTCTATTTAAAATCATATCGATCTCTTTGGAGGAGAAATTCGATTTCAAATTTAGATTTGTTTTCTTTTCATTTCCTTCACGCTGAAAGAAGCAGGTGCTGCTTTTTTATGGTGTGTGCTTTAAAACACGTGAGGAGAAACAAACAATAGATTTTACATCAAAACCCTTGATTCTTAATTTGCGGGGGAAATTCTTTTAGTTTCTTGACAGACATCGGTCAGTGATGTCAGTGACCGATTAGACACCTGCTGTAAACCACAGCCTCTTCATGCTGCTGAGAAAACGATGCACTCGCGTCAAAGGGATATTTTCCTCTCGTTTCTAAAGTCTTTTATTTGTTTTGTGATTTACAATGAATTAAAATTAACAATAATTCCCTGACGTCGTGTCTTGGTGATGCCCTGCACCTCCACCACAGCTGCGTGCGTCCTGCCCGGCGCGGAGCTGCTGCTGCCTGGGCGTCTCCATCGATCAGACGGAAAATATAATTTGGCCTTAACAACAGATAAAATACCGCATCCCTCGTGCCACCTTGTTGATCTTTAAGGAAGAGACGAGAGGGGAGATTTTGAAACGCAAGCCCATAACCCGTCTCTCTCCACCCCAACACCCCAGGGTGCGCCATCCTCGGCAAACACAAAGTCATTATCGGTTAGATTCCAATAAGGCGAGTCTGTCAAGGAACAGGCTTCCTTCGGAGAATTTATGTCATGCCTACTAAACATGGGAAGATGTCTTCTAAGTGGTGCGAGGAAGGATAAATAACAGCGAGTCCCACAGCTGATTATATTGAAACAACGGTGCGCATTTGTAAAAAGGACTGGGGATGCAAACGCGGGGTCCCAGCTGATGCTGAGCGCAGGGGCCCGTCCACCTGCCTCCACACCGGGAGAGGAGGAGGGGAGCGCGCACCCACCTCCTCCATCTCCTCCAGACCCCTCAGCGGGAGTGGGGTATTTATTTACTTCGGGGAAATCTACCTGGTACAGATGTTATGTGCGTGAAAAGTGCATGGATGTGATTCATCTCCGTGTGGTGTTTTTTTTTTAAGTAACAGCGGACTGAGTTAAATGTGGAGAAGGGGCTGGAATACATTTTTAAAACAAAACAATCAAAGCAAAAAAAAAGTTGCTTTCAAATGTGACATTTCCAGAAGTTTCACCTCCAGGGTTACACCGTGGGGATTAAGAGTAGAAACCAGTGGTCGGGCTGGTTTCTGCCGAATAAGTTTCTCATCGTTTTCCTGCAGAGCCGCCCCGGAGCTGTTGCGCAAGAGCCGCTGTGGCCCGAGCGCGTAACAGCGTGTGCATGGTACGGAGAGCCTGCAGGTCCCGCAATGATTAACTGCGACCTAACAACCATCCTCTATCTTTACTGTCTGCCCCCTCACACACGTGCGCGCGAACGGACGTGCACACACACACACACAAACACACACGCACGCATATACACACAAATGTCTCTGAGAAATAACTCTTTCTCTAACTTGGGAGAAACTAAAAACAAAGGAAAAACACAGACATAAAACTATCGGGGGGGGGGGGGGGGGGGTGAGAGCAATCGTCCACGATAACAGGCGAGGGAACGTCTGGAGGAGACGTGGACTCTCCTCGGCCGGTGCACACTGTCCGTTATCACTGCTCTTTTTTCCAGCGGAGCCTGCGTTCACTCGCGGCTCCTCTGCCGGTCTGCAGCCGCGCGAGGGGCTTCCTGCCTCGGCCACATGAAGTCAATTAACCGGTCCCAGAGGGGTGCCCCCTTCCCGAGTCTTTATCTGCGCCGAGGTTATCAAAACACTGCTGTTGCTTTGCTTTTAAACTCCACACCGCTCACAGACCAATTACGCAGACTTAAAGCATGTATGTAACCAATCCAGACAGGGATAATCCATCAAAGGGCGAATTCTACTATTTATCTGGTAGTGGGCGAATTTTTGCATTAAAATGTGTGTTTTTACAAGTAAATAAAATCTGCAGTTTTTTAAGCTTATTTTTTTTATAGAGAGGTAAATGCCTCGAGTGTGGAATTAGTGAAATCAAAAAAAGGAACACACAGCCAGTGCAGGCGTGGTGTGTGTAAAACAACAACATGGACACACACATTAAATTTGAAATATTATAAAAGTAGGCACGAGTTGAAAAAATGCATTTTGCATGTAAAAACTCGTCATTTTGAAATATCACCAACAAAACACTGCTCACAAACACCAACCCAACATACACTACACACACACACCTACTGACACACGTACAAACGCTCTAATTCCACACACACAAACACATTCACATACACACACAGATAGTAAACATCACATATCTGAACATGCATCACCAGAGGAAAAAATGACAAGTTTATCTCCTTGAATACAGAAGAGAGTAAAGGAGAGTCAGGCATGGAGAGGGTGAGAGGGGGGGGGGGGGGGGGGTGAGGCTGAGCTCCACGTACCTGCTGGGACATTCTGTAGAGGAGGTTGCTGTCAGTGCTCTGCTGCTGCCATGTCCCCATGAAGCCCGGCTGCTCAGCACTAGGCGGTCTGGTGCTGAACTGCATGGAGCTTTCGCCTGCTCCCTCAGCGCTGCTGCTAACGATGCTAATGCCACCCAGACCACTTCTGCTGCTGCTGCTGCTGCTGCTACCGTGGCTGCTGGAGGGGATGCTCGTGCAAGCGCCAGCGGTGTCGTGGGGTCCGTTAGCCTTTGCTGGAGGTGGCCTGGGCACTTCTGGGTCTGTGCTGGGCTCTGGTGGGACTGTGTCGCACTCACTGCCTCTCACATCCAAATCTGCCTCCTTGGACTTAGACAGAGAGAGAGAGAGAGAGAGAGGGAGGGAGGGAGAGAGAGCGAGGGGAGAGGGAGGGAGGGCAGGAGGGATGTGGGAGTGTGAAGGAGGAGAGAAGAGGAAAAAAAAGTCAGTGAAGGTGGGTTCTTCTGGGGTCGTGTTGCCTTTTTTCCGCCTCATGTGAGACCTGCTTCTCGAGGAGGACAGCAGGGAGAGGGGAGATGATGGAGTAGATGTGTGTGTGAGCGTGTGTGTGTGTGTGTGTGTGTGTGTGTGTGTGTGTGCGAGAGAGAGAGAGAGAGGTTTCTTGGCAGCTGTGGTGGTGGAGGAGTGTGTGTGGAGTTAATTCTCCTGAAGAGAGACAGAGAAAAGAGGGGCTTGCGGTGAATTTCCTATGGGGCCTCGTCCTGGACAGGGCGAGATGAGCGGAGCAGCGGAGGTGAGGAGGGATGAGGAGAAGGATGGAGGTGAGGAGGGGGCTGATGAGAAGGTGAGCAAGAATGGAGTAAATACAAATAAAAGGAAGATGGGGGGGGGGGGGGGGGGGGTTGGTGTTTGTGAATTATAGTTGAGGTGGGATGCATGATGTTGCTTGTGGCCTAACAGGATGTTTTTTTTTTTTGTTTTGTTTTAATCCATCTGTCAGTAGTTTTGCACCGGGGCATGGACTCAACCCAAACAAACACATATAGCCAAAAACACACACACAGACACATGGTTACATGCATGCACTCACACTCACACACCAGCACATCCTGCAGTGCTCTTATCTAATAAATATGTCAAAGAATTAAAAGTAAAAGTTAAAATTCAACTTTGGAGCCATCATCACATCACACTGAACACATGCTCACAGGAGGAGGACAACAAATCACTGTTAGGTCTCATTCAATAAATAAACAGAAATGTAAAAAAAAATTGAACATAAAGCAGCAAAGAAATCGGAACACAAATAAAATGTTTCTGAAAAAAAAATAAAAAAGTGTGCATGTCAAGCATCTAAAATTTAAAAAAAAGAAAACTATATTTTTGATTAAAAACAAGAGAAGTCCAGAGAAAAGCTCAATAAAACGCGAACAGCTGAGCGGATAAAACGCAAGAGTGTCTCTTACCATCAATTCAGTGTGTGTCCCAGCAAAGTGGAGATGAGATGTGGGAGTGAGCCACCAGCGCTCCAGCTCTCCCTGCCTCCCGCTTCACTCTCTCTCTCCTTCTCTCTCTCTCTCTCCGACACACACTCTCTCTCTCGCTCTCTCTTTACGATTGTGTCCCTCTCTCTGCGTCCGTTCCGCCGCCTGTCCTCTCTCTTTCCTATCCTTCTCTCTCTCTCTCTCTCTCTCTCTGACTCCTCTGTACTCCGCCGCAGCCGCTGAGGAACTGAAGTGAGTGCCTGAGTGTGTGTTTGTGGGCGAGCGAATGAATGAGTGTGAGTGTGTGAGTGCCTGCGCGCGAGCTACAAGACAGCGATCGAGGGGTGTGTGTGCGCGTGTGTGTAGATGTGTGAGTCGGACTCAACTGAGTCAACGGTGCCTCTGCACTCTGAGATGCTCAATGACATCGCGCTGCACGCTTCCTCTCTCTCTCTCTCTCTCTCTCTCTCTCTCTCTCTCTCCCTCGCTCTCTCTCTCTAACACACACACACGAGCACATAAACACACACACCTCCTCAGCTAGGGGCAAGAGGGTGGGGGCAAGCGCCGTCGCAAAACAGTGAGAGCGAGAGACACAGAGAGAGAGAGGAAGGGGGTGTCCCTCTGCCTTATTACTACCGGCACGTCTCAGAGCAACTTAGTTCTCCGGTGGGACATCCCACCACACACACACACACACACACACACATACACACACGCATACACATATACACACACACACTAGCTCAGTATCTATTTTGAAATTTAAAAAAACAGTTTTAAGAAAAGCATCAGTGTTTCCGATTGTGAGCAAAAAAAAAAACGATTTCTTTGTTTAGAAAATGTGAGAAAGCAGGATTGTAGTTTTTGCGGGAGGTTTCTTTGATTGCAGCTGAAATTGGTTCTATTTCTGATTTGTAGGGCAACCATCAGAAAACAAAAACAAAAAAACAACACAAGGCGAAAAATATCAATAGACTTGTTATGTTTCACACAAAATCTGGTGCCTTTGTTTGATTTTCACCGACTCTAATGAAAGACTAATGGAACGCAGGCAGTGTGCCACCACCATGCACACACACACACACACACACACCCACACACACACACATACACACAGGACCCTCCCTCCTCTCCCTGTGGAGGCTCTCAGATTTTAATTAAGAAAAAAATGAGGAAGAGGTTCCATTTTAGCCAAATTGGTCCCCACAGCAGCAAAGGTAAGAGAATAAAATGAGGGATGGAGGAGTAAAGGGAGGCAGACACAGAGAAAAAGACACACAGGAGGATAACCCCCCCCCCCCCCCCCCAAAAAAAAGAGAGGGAGGAAGGAGATCTATGCTTCCTCTGACAGAGCACAGGACACATCTCAAACAATGAAGACATCCCCCCCCCCAACCCCACCTCCCCTTCTTCCATTTCCACCTCCTCCTCCCTTCTCCTCTTCCCTTTAAATCTCCAATCTCCTCTCCTCCACCCCGGCCCTTTCCCAGCAGCACCATCATTAGAGAAATGACAGGCCAGGTGCCTGCGTCTGCAGCGAGAGCCGTTGTGATCTTTCCACCGCCGAGCAACAAAAGAGAAAGGGACAGAGGGAGAAGTTCTCTCCTCGGCTGCGTTTAAATGGCTCCTGATGTATAAAGTCACTTCAGATTTTGTGGTAAATTGCGGCGGCCGGCAGCTCGGCCGTCTGTTAAAAGCCTCTGGTGCAGTGTACGACTAATGGCAGCACACTGGTAACCTTTGCAGAGATTATCACACTGGTCATTACTGTTCGGCACAGGGGGGGGGGGGGGTTCTATTAGGCAAAGAGAAAAGTGGACAGTGTCTCTCTCGCCACTTTGAACATGTTGCCCGCCGTGTCTTTTGTCTCGAGCTCATCTTTTCTACATTTTTTTTGTCTTCTGTGAATATTCTTCCTCCACTTGTCCCTCTCTCTTTGCCTCGCTGCCCTCTTTCTTTCTTTCTTTCTTTCTTTCACTCCCTCCCTTTCCATTCCCTTCTTCATTTGTCTTCCTCGCCCGGGCCTGCTTCTTGTCAGCCGCCACAAGCAGCCTTGTCGTAAGAGGCGTAATGTGTCACCTCCTGTCCGTGAGACGCCAGCTCCGCTCTTAACAACTTATTGAAGAGGAAATGCACGAGGCTTAGGCTAATTATATTAAGTGACAATTTAGCGGCCAAGGTTCCTCTTTGCTTCCCAGCTCACGCTTTTCTGCCCCCCCCCCCCCCGCCCGTCTCTCTCCCTCTCCCCCTCTCTCTCTCTCGTCTGTAAATGTGCTTGTCTGTGGGTTTTTTCAAGTGGCACTCAGTGTTTCAAGTCAAGCTGGTGGCTCAGCTTCTGACCTGGCTGGTTAATGGCTGTTATTTGTGGGAGGGAGGAGTGGACTCTGCCAATATTGCTCCCTCTCTTTTTTTCTCTTCTCCCCCCCCCCCTTCCTCCCTTGCCCCCTTCGCCCCTGCTGATGGTGATGGCCGTGATGACGGAGGAAAACGAAAAAGAGGCGCCGAAGTAAAAATGCGGAGATGGACGGAGAATTTTGAGGGGGAAGAAGGAAATGGAAAGATGAAAAAAGAAAAGCACATGAATCAGAAAAGGGGCAGTGTGGGGGGGGGGAAAGAGGAGAAATACAGGAGATCCTCAGGCTCCTTTATTAAAACTATTATTGTGCAGGACTTGAGAATTCCCCCCCGGGGCAGGGGTCCATGTCGAGGCCCATATAATTAACTAGAGGCTCGGCTACGGATCAATTACCAGACAAGCAAGTGATAGCCGGATCAATGGAAGATCATCAGGCTCGTTATCAGTGTTGCAACTCATTAGAGGAAAAGTGAGGTAGAGGAAGAGAAGGAGCCAAAAAAAGGGGGTGGGAGGTGGAGATGGGGAGAGAGGGTGGCCGGGTGAGGCAGGAGAGGGCAGGGTCAGTTTGTGCGTGGTGAACCTGTGTGTGTGTGTGTGTGTGTTTGTGTGTGTGTGTGTTGTGTTCCTCCTGAGCTGCCACTGGCTGGTGACAGGGGGAGCTGTGTATGACAGAGTGCAGCCTGCTCTGTGGCAACACTCACTGAGGCTTGTACAGATCAATACGAGCGTGTGCACGAGGTTAAAGCTCTGCCATAGCATCCTTATTCCCCCCGGCGGCTCACGTGCCCCCCCCCCCCACCCCCCCCCCCAATCCGAGCGGTCAGACAGATGCAGCCAGGACTGAGGAGTTCCAGAACAAAGACTCAAAGCAGCAGCAACATGAAAAACTAACAACTGTCCCCAGGGATGAAGAAATCCAAAAATGATGCCCTGGATACAAAAAAACAATTATCGTCACTTAATCAGCTGATTTGATTATCACCAGATCTTTCTAGTCTGGGTGAAATGTCAAGTGAGAGAGTCAACAAAATAAAAGCCGCAGCATAAAGCAGAAAATTTGCAGCGTGATCCACTCGCTTGTTTGCTCAAATTTGCAGCATGAGATCATTTTCTTCTTGCTCATTTGGGAACATTACACTCATCAAAAAAAAAAAGTGGGCATGTGACAACTTTTGATGATCGCTTGATGGTGCCTTCATGATCCGAGCGCAAGCGGTGCCCACATCTCCTTATTATGTTCTGGATTTTTTTACTTAAAATACCTACATTATGTTATATAATCCAGTTTCTGACTGTGACTATGACTGAGACATAGATTATTGTCTACAGGCTGTTTCTGTTTTGAGAAAAAACTATTTTTTGTTTCGAAAATTTGCAGAAGGGCTGATTTTTCTCAAATCTTTGTTCTTTCTATGTAGAAGTGATTTCTAGCTTTGTAGGATAAATAAGATTATTTATTTATAAAGGTAGTAATTTTTGTTTAAGTCCTTTTCTCCCTTTACATCTGTCCTTCCTTCTTTGTTTCAGACATGTTCCTTGATAGTACATCACGTTGAGAAAATATGAAATCTGAAATAATAACTTAAGGCCAGAGCGAACCGCCTCTGGGTCTTCAGACAGTTCACATCTGCTGTTTTGACCTCTGACCTTCTACAACTGCACTTGTGGATGGTGCTGATGCCATTTAAAGTATTTTCAATTGTAAACACAATGAGCTCTTTCATATTTTAGATGTGCTTCGGCAGCGATTACATTAACAAATCAATTCACTAACTGTTGTGTATCGATATTTATTTTCTTATCGCCCAGTTCTAACTTTCTATGCTACTTAATTGAATGGTACAATTCTGCTACATTGGCTTAATTGACTGTACACTTTTGCAGTCTTATTGTTAATTGTACACATAATACAATTTACAGTGGCCTAATAATTGAATGCGTTGCTGTACGACCGGCCAATTAGTTGGTCGATACCCTCGTGTCAGACCAAATTCTCATTGGTCGGACAGTCACCAGTGTTCAAGTCTTACATCAATATCCTTAACGGATTAGTCCATTCATTTGGGGAGAGATCATTACTTGAAAAACAGACTACGTGTGAAAATGGGAAGCAAAAAAAAGCCTAATGGAGACTGTATTCTAATATTACTGAAAGTTTAACTGTACACACTATTTGCCATTATGTCTGACAAGTCGATGGTGTGGCAGGATTTGAAAATGGATGACAAAAGGGTGGAGAGTGAAGAGGAGGTGAAGTTATTTCATCTTTTCCCCGTGACCAACCACACTGTAAAATTTCAGTTCAGCAAGATTTAATTGACTGAATTCATTTTTGTGTAATTGTTTGGATTGATCAAATAAACTTTCATTAAAGCATAAATATGATTTAAAATAGTCACCAGTTGTATTTGGGAAAACAGCTTAGCAGAGGAAAGCATTGAAAAGCAAATATGAATCAACTACAGCCTATGCAGATTGTGCGATATGAAGAATTTTTTAAAAAGTGGGCAAAATAAAAGCCAGACTTAAAATAGTCTTGACCTCTCATCACAACAAACCTCTCAGCCCTGCCTGTTTGTTTCCCAAACATTGGCATCTAATGGGTTAGAGGCCAATTCCCCTTTCCACACCAGGTCTTGAGAGGCAAAGTGCCTTGCTCTCGATTTTCTGATAAAAGTGAGAAAATCCTGTTCAAGCAAACAGTGGCTACGGAACAGATGCAGAGGTCCTCAAACAGTCATAATTTCAATGCTTGTCTCCTGCGTAATTTTTTCTGTTTCATTTTCTTTTCTTTCTTTTTATTTGAAGGGGGTAATTTTTAATGGGACGAAATCACAACTGAGCAAAAACTCAGCTCAAATTGGCTTTTTACACTCTAAAAAGAGGAGGAATGGATGGAGGGATGCAGGGGGCAGAGAGAGAGGAGAGTGGAACAACATCATTTGTGCAGTGCTGGTGATTATGTGCTGCAGAAACAAATGATTAAGGCCTGTAGAAAAGAGGTTGATGGGTGTCTGTTTTCCGAGGAGGATGCTTCTCGAACGCGGCGAGAGAACACTGGTTCACTCCAGGTTGTCGTATGAAAGAAACATCTCGAGTCCATTCCCTCGGCTGCTTTGTGATTCAAACTTTTTCTCCCTGGATTGAAAGTTTGAGATTGTATTGTCAATTGCAGGTTAAGTTATTTCAGATGAGCCCCAACAAAAAAAAAAAAAAATGGTTTTACACTGGAATTAAGTGGCATTTCCAGACGAGTGAGTGCAGCCTTTGTACAGTGTACTGGAGACATAAGCAGGAGCACATGGCCGCAGGCTGGTACCGTCGGTGACCTGATTCATGCTCATACGAGGATGCTCACGCACACACACACACACACTCTGGCAGTGTGTGTGTGTGCATGTGACATGGAATGGCGTGTCTATCAGATGGCACAGGGATAGAAGTGTCACTGTTCTGCTACCACTACAGGGCCACAAGACATCATATGACACCGACGGGAACAGCTCTCCACTTGTGAGAGCGGCGGAGAGCGAGATGGGGAGGAAGATGTAGAGGGAGAGAGTCGAGGGCAAAGGGAGGTCTGAGGGAGAAGAGAGGGAGCCACATGATTGTCTGTGTCCCTGATCGCTGCAATCTGGCCTCGGCTAATAAGTGCACCTTTGTGAAAAAAAGCCAGTGAGAAGGAAACGTCGCCAGTGGAGCGTCTCACTGGAGTTATTTGTGATTATCATATTTTGCGGTGATAGGACGGCAAAAGTTAAACGGCTGAGAGGACACACTGTTAATGCTGACACACATATGCACACACACCGACACACATTCACACAAACACAAACACACACACGCATTCATCCATCCAACGCATATTTCTGTAAAGTTTCACATTAACAGAAGCTCTCTGTAATCCAAAAATATACGTACTTATACATATATATATATATATACTCATACATGAAAGATTAGCATGGCAGCAATTATAGATAATTTTTATATTCCGCTGAATATATTTTGATTTAACTATATGTATAATGTCAATAGATTGTCAAGTTCCCAAAGCCCATGCTTTTTGGGATTGTTGTGACAACTTGATTAATGGTTTCATTAATGTTTAAAACCTAAAGATGAGGGTCTCAATTTACTGTCAGCAAACCATGAATAATCTGACCAGCCCCCTGTAAGTCTCCATGAAATATAAATCAGTCGCGCTGTATTTTAATAGACACAGAATCGTCCCATTTGAATGTATTTGCTGGCATCGTGTACGAGTGTGTCGCTAAGAGGACGACGCATCACTGGAGAGACTTTCTTTAGTTTTCTGAATCAGAAAACATCTGAGACTCAACCAATTGACCTTCTATCAGCACAGCTTCCAGACTCTCTCGCCTAAAGGGAGGGTCCATGACCCATAGATCCCTAGAAGGGCACTCAGTTAAGTGTTTCTAAATTAAATAGATCCAGATTTTTTGGGGGGATCTGCAACAAATTGCACAAACTCAGAAATATTAGTCCCCTAAACCTTCCAGTTCTCCATGGGTGAAAAAGGAGAGTCTCAAGTTCGCGGCGCAGACCAAAAGTACACGGCAGACGTTATGACAACAATTTGATGGTAGAGAAGAATCCTCCCCATGTCTGACTTACAGGAGTTGTGTATTTGTTTTCTTCAGTCTGAGCAGGACTAAAATATCCTAATCACAGCAGAGGGGAGGACGAAGAGACCAGGTCAGAATGCTTTAGAATTATGTGATTCCCCTTCTGGGCACTGCCTCGAGAAAAGTGCGGTGGCCTCAGATGTTGTGCTTAAAAAGGAAGAGAGAGCAGAAGAAGACATAGAATGAAGAGAAGAAGAAGAAGAAGAGGAAGAAGAAGAAGAAGAAGAAGAAGAAGAAGAAGAAGAAGAAGAAGAAGAAGAAGCAGAAGCAGAAGAAGAAGTTGAGTTCCACCACTTGCCTAATGACTGGGGTGGTTTCAGGGCATTTCCACAGATCTGTGTGTATCGGGCACCCTGAGGCCATCCCTCTGCTTTTTCTCCCTTTTCTTTCCCCCCTCTCTCTCCTCCGCAGTCATCCTCCCTCACACTTGGGTAATTCTCCTCTAATCATCTCTATCTCTTCTCTCCTCCCCCCCGCCCTCATTTACGTCCCTCATGTCTCCCCCTTCCCCTCCACGCTGCCTCTTCTCACCTCATCGGACAGGCCTCCAACCCGGCCCTCCGCCGCCTCCAGCCCCTCACTCCTGTCCTCTCTCACTGACCCGTGCTCGCCCCTAGTCACAGGGCGTTGTGTCTCTACCTGCCAGGCTCCCTGACAGCCCCACGTCCCCCCTTCCCCCCCTGAGAGGAGACCGCCTGCCCATCCGGAACGCTGCCGTGGCATCCCTGGCATGCCCCCATTGAACATCCCCCCCCCCACCACCACCACCAATCCAATCTCTTACGAACTGAGAGCGCTGAGAGTTTGACAAAGTCCTTCCCCGACAGTGTCTTCGCTCTCTTCTCTCCTCTCTGCTAACTTTCCATCTCTCATTATTCTGCTTTTTACCTTTCCTCTTACACAGCCCTCCGATTTTCTCCTTCTTCTTTTCTGACCTGACTAATATGTCTTTACCTCTTTCCGCTTTCCGCTCCATTTGACTCTAAAGCCGCTTTCAGACATGCACTCCGGAAAATACCCAGACAATTGGGTGCGGACAGCATCCAGACTTTGCCTTCCTCAGCTCATGAGAATAGCCACAGTTAAAGACGCAGACGTTTGCGTTCAGCCCCTCTGTTTGAATTCAGGAGAATGTCTGGAGCTCAGTTCATGTTTAACAAGGCCTCAAGTTGCAGAGGCCCAGATCGAGAGCGTCAAGTCAGCGATTGTTGCAGTGACCTCATGTACTATTTGAATGAGGACTGTTGTTTGTTGTCGTGGGACAAATGGCACTGAGAAGAAATAAAGCACCAGAAATAGACCTTTTACCCTTAAAGAAGGTGGGTTGTATTAAATACATCTGAGTTTTGAAGGAGAGAGTCAGAGTGTTGTGCCAGTTTACAGTTTGTTGTTGACAGGTTGCTTGCAGCGTTAAAGTTGCTACGCAGGCGAGTTTCCTCCCGTCTGTTTAAAGTGAGTTTTCGAGTTCGGGTTCTTCTCTGTGAGCGTTTCCCTGCGCACAGGATTGGAGAGTGGAGCGTGTGGAGGTGTAAACGATAAGACTCTGAGCTCTGACACTTAGATTGGCAACATACACTCGGCTCAGACACTAACAAGTCTTAAATCTATAAATCTTTCTATTAACTGATTTATCTCTGCTCTGGTCTTATTAACAGAGACCCAATGTGTCAGCGGGTAGTGAACATGAAGAAATGCAACGTGCACCACGACTGCACAGCTTCAATGCCACTGTTGTTGTTTTGCTTCAAAAGTATTTTTTCAGGAAACAGTCAAATACATATCAATCATTTGAACCTCGAAACCAATTTTTAAGATCATCAGTATTTGGATTGGTAAAATGAGAACATGTGCAAAATTCCACGGGCTACACCTGTTATTTCAGTTTGTCAATATTAAGCTAGAATCGCACTTTAAAGAGGCCCAACCCCCGCAAAGGCCCAACTTACCCTTATCAAATCACTTTTAAATACACAAGATCCAGATTTTTGTTTGGATCTGCACCAACTTGTTCACGCTGATAAATACCTGTCCTTTAAACACGCCTGATATCTTTTTTTCAAATAAGATCTAGAAATTATCCTCTGAGAGATCAAGGAAATATGAAAAACGCTCACATTGTAAAAACAAAATCCTTGATATGCTCCCTGATCTGGATCGGTACCAAAGTTAAGCTGATTCTTTCCTGACCTGCACCACATCCTTACTCCAGGTTTCGTGGTAATTGATTCAGCCGTTTTTGTGTAAAGCTGCTAAATAACAGACAAACCAACAAACGCCAAATGTAAATCAATATCGGCAAATAACATCTGAACTTGCTTTGCTGCCACATAGTAATGAAAACAAGGCAAAAGCTAAATTAGAGTAGAAAGTATAGTTTTACTAAATAAGACAAAAAAATCGATCAAGGATTTCCCCAGTTAGACTAATGATATTTGTAGGTAAACTGATCTGGCCTTATCAAATGTTATTATAAATATAGGTGCCGTATAAAAAAGGTCTTTTTATATTATTTAAGGGCCGTCGTATAAATTTAACAATACAAGAGTAAAGAGTCAGCACATGAGCCAAATGGGGGTTTCTCAGTTTAATGCTAACTGTATGTCTAGTTATGAGTGTGTGTGTGTGTGTGTGTGTGTGTGTGTGTGTGTGTGTGTGTGAACGTGTTCCGAGTGAAAGAGGTCATCAGTAACCAGCTGTGCATCCGAGGCGGTGAAGTAATGGGAATCACGTGTTAGAGCGGTTTGCCTTTGTGAGTAACAGGGAAGTCCGCGACTGCTTTTGATATAATAAAAAAAACTCAATGACTTCACAAAAGCTGAGACGTGTTCCAAAAGAGCTGTGTGCCATCTGAATCCTGTCGGAGCACTAATGATGATCTGGAACCAAAGAAAACAACATGTGGGTCACATTAGCCAGGGGAGTCTTTATTTATGGCACACACATGACAAGGAACATAACCGCTAACAACACGACAAACACACAAACACTTGTGATTCTTCCCGGCAAAAAAAAAACACACAAAAAAAGCTCCCAAATAAATGTCACACAAATCATCCTGCGGTGGTGAAACCGCTTCGCAAACGAGAAACAAAGTTTTGCTTTGGTTCTTCACTTCAGAGGAAAGAGAAGTTCAAGTTTGGGTTCAAGTCTCTCTCCCAGCCCATCCCTCTTCTCTTGTCCTTCTACACGTGGAGGAGACGTGAGCAGCTACACGAAGTGATCTATATGGTTCGTTGTTAAACTTCTGCATGTTGTCTGCACCGACCCAACACAACGTTATGAAGTCGTTTCAGCTTCTCTCCCTGTGAAGCCCCGAGCAGAGGTTGTGAGTGCTCTGCCCATCGCTGCCCTCCGAGCCTCCTCTAATTGAATACTGGCCCACGGCAAAGGCACAAAAAAAAAAAAAAAGAAGTATCAGCTTGGGGAAGAAATATGAAGAACCGATTATTATTCCACCATCAGGTTTCAATTACAAGTGAAGGGGGGGGGGGGGGGTTAAGTGAACATCGAGTCATATTAAAGTATATAGGAGGCCACTGGCATCGGGAGACTTTGTTGAAAGCTCTCGTGCATTAACACATTCGCGAGCGTGGCCAAGTTACAATATTTGATTATTACAGCCGTGGCCGCAGGTTTGGCGTGCGGGGCCACGGGTTCCTGTTCTCGCCTCAGAACCACTTCCACGGAAAACAAGAACCTATTAGTCCGAGAGCAGTGATGAGGGAGAGGGGAAAGATCTGCTGTCTACATCTGGCAAAGCACAAAGGCCAGAAACCCAGCTGTGTGTGCGCCTGTGTGTGTGTGTCTGTGTGTGTCTCCGTATGTGTTTTTGGTGAGTTGCATTGCTTTGATACAAAAGAGGCGCAGGGCAGAGTTAACGACGAATCTGCCTTGTCAAATTTTTGTAAAATAAGGAAAACAGTGGCTGCTGTTGGTTATCTCCCAGTCCCTCGTAAATCACCTCATGCTCCTTTAATTCTCGTCTGTGTTTTTTCCGAGCGTTTATGTTACGCACGGCTGTCGGCCTCGCTTTCTCTCACAGTCAATCTCTCTCCCTCTGTCCTTACACACCACCACGCAGGGTTCTGTCACCTGTCTCGGCTCGTTCTATCACTCCCCGAGAGGCAGGGGGGGGATGGCCGCCGCATTCCCAGAGGCAAGACATAAAGGGCTGTGAATGGACGGATGGATGGCGAAGGGGACGAAACCAAAGACTAAATTATTAAGTGACACTTCGCTTCGCCTTGACACACACACACACACACAAGCACACACACACACACACATCTGCACACACACTCACACACATATGCACACACACTCACGAGGCGGGCAGGCAGGAGGGTAAACGCATTAGAACAGTTAGCCCCCTGAATGCACCCGACAACTCAGCTACACGTTAACTCACGTCAAAATCATCAAACCAGGCCCGGGGCTCTTAAAATTTTTACGCGGCTGCTTGAAGGGACGTTGCGGAGCCGGGGAGGCTTTCTGAGAGTGAGTGACCCTGTCATCGCCGCCATCACTGCCAATAAATAAGTAAATACGGGAGGAGAGTGGCTACGCTGCGTTGCCACAGAGTTGACAGCACCCGTCCGCTGTGAGTTTGTGCCCCCGTGTGAACATCAGTAAATAGGTACCTGCACCTGTGCGTGTCAGCGTGTGCATGTGTGCGTGTCCTCTCCCAGCCTCTGCCGAGCTCCGGCGGGGGGGCCGTGCTCTTGCCACCATCTCCCCAGCTAGAATGTGCCAGAGAGTGGCTTCATTCACTTAGGGTCCACCTGGCCTTGATTTCCTGCGGACCAGGCTGGAGCACACTGGGAGAGCTCTGGTCTAATTCGGTTCATAAGGAGACGGGATGATGGGCCATTTGGCCACCAAGGACCCAGGCTCTGTGTTCAGGTCGAACAGGAACCAAGACACTCAGCTCTTAGTCTGTGGAGCTGCAGCTTCTCCTTAGAACCTCAAGCTCTATGTGAAATCGTCCTTTTATATGGATACATTCTGTGCAGGCCAAATTACAAATGAAAAATAAAGAATTTAAACATAATTTGAATTGCCAAACCAGCATAATGAGTAATACAACAGTTCTCAGGTAGAAGGCGTTGTCTCAGTTTCTGCTTCAGCCTCTGATTTTCACAAAACAATTTTTGTCAACGCTTTGAGCACCTCAAGCAACCTTCATCAGTCTGGACTCTTTTATTTTGTAGCTTTGGTGACGTCACAGAACTTTTTCAGCTTAAAAAATACTCCTGAGATCTTGAAAGGAGCCTCTAATGAGATGAGAGGATTTCTACCTGTTTCTAACTTCTGGAGTTTGAAATAAATTGAGATTGTTTTAGCAAAACAAGAAGTCAAATCAAAAAATGATCCAAAAAGGTTATGTCTGTACCACTGTCCATGTGTCTGTTGGTTGGTCTGTCGTTTGGTTAATTGGTTGGTTGGTTGGGGAGTTGGTTAATTAGTTGGTTACTTATTTGGTTGGTTTCGCCAAGATAACAACAAAACGACGCAGATCAAGAAAAAAGGGGCTTATTCCGTGTTTTTTTTTTTATCACCAATGTGTTCTGCACACTACAATTCTAGTTTGAAAGATTTAGTTAACATTTTTTAAATATATATATATTTCTTTAGGGTTTATTCTTGATTTGTGTATTTATTCCATGAAGCATCACTAAACCCTGCTGCTGTATCCAACATGATTCAAAGGGATCGCTCGCCTGTTATGTGAACAACACCTTGTAGCACACCTAACAGCACGATGCATTGTTATTCTTAAACAACTATAAAGAGTGTTGAGAATGTTCTCACAGTTTGGATGCATCTGTATCGGTGTGTGTGTGTGTGGGTGTGTTTAAGTGTGTGTGTGTGTGTGTGTGTGTGTATTTGCGGGTATATACGCTCATTGTAAAGCCTGCTAATTGCAGTTGAGACTCCTTTAATTAACACACAGAGAGGTCTCCTGGGGACGTATGGGCACCGCCAGTGTGTCACGAGTTTATATCCAGCCAACCTGTGGGACACAACAGCCTAATCAGAGCCTTTTAAGTCCTGCCATGCTCACACTGGAGGATTAACTGAAGACACACTTTAGTCGTGGAAAATGAGACAACCGAGGGCCGCGTTGGTCTGGCTGACAAAACAAGCAAGTCGTTAACTGGGAAATAAAAAACAAAACAGTGCGTAGAAAAACCAAGACTTTGAACTAAGTACACAATACGGCTGACAACAAGAGGTGCCGCATTTTCATGTTGTAATGGTTTTATTTAGCTTGACAGTCCTATCCTTCCCGAACGTCGACAAAATGGTTGCTCCGCTGTTGTTGTTTGCAGATTGATGGTTAGCGAATGGCAGAGGGAGCCACAGGAGACATGACACGGGGGTCTGACTCAATCTGTCTCTCTTCCCCTTGTCCACCCACCTCCATCGTCATTTGTTCGCTCATTTCTCCTCCCTCTTTAAAAAAAAAAAAAATTGAAATACTTCCTCTCTTTTTATTATTCCTGCCAATTTGGACAGGAGCCCCGGTCAAAGACAGATTACACTAAGTCGCATATCAAACCTAATCAATCTTCAGCCCCTGGAAGGCATCACTCTCCCAATGAATAATTACCGCAACCCAGTTATGAGCTGCCAGTGCCAAAATGTTGCCACCACCGTGTTTTTAGGATGCTGGAACCCCCAGCTGATCCACCGCTGAACTTTGAGGGGGGGGGGGGGGTTGGTTCCGTGTGGTCCAGGGAAAGAGAAATTCCGAGGCAAGACGAGATGAGCAATCCGTTCGTGACAGACGCCACTGTTCTCTCCATCGTAAAATTAAATAAAGTAATTTGAACTGCACTGAATCCAAGTGGCACCCGGGGTACGCCGAGCCGTGCGGAGAGAGCGAGCGTGATCACGGGTGCGTTCGGGTCCAGGATTCAGTCTGGCAGGGATGCTGTAGTCAAACTAAGGCCAAACTCAATTTGGCCCTCATAAATCTTTAGTGCTGCTCAGTTTTTACAATAGAAGACACACGCCATACCACCCTCTGCTGCTAACACACACACGTGCACACGGATGCACACACACAAAGAGATAAAGATGATTAAAAGGAGGGAAAACGGGGTTTGAGGAGTAGGGAGTGAATGATGGATGAAGGAATCATGGTGTTGGGGAGCAGCGGGGAGGAGATGCTCCAGTCATACGCTGTCAGTCAGTCCATTTAGCCGCTGATGTGATGTATGAAAGTGTGTGTGTGTGTGTGTGTGTCAGACAAGATGAGGTTCTTCCATCAGGAGGCATGATGAGGGGAAAACAGAGAAGAAGCTGCTCCAGCACCGTGTTGTGCATGAAGGGAAGTGGTGGAGACCAGAGGGAGGAGAAAAGAGGGGAAGAGCAGTGAGTACATCACTGCAGGGCAGCTGCATTGAGCGGAGGAGGGTGTCATTTGGAAAGTGGCTGGCTCAGCAGTGGCCATTAGTAGCGCTGTGACACAGTGGACCGTCGAGCAAACAGAGAGACGGGCGGGAGAACGAGCGGGAGTGTGAGCAGGCGGGCGAGCAGGAGATGAACAGGTTCACCATTAACAGGCTGAGTAGGAACCAGTGTTAGTTTTCATTATTGAGCAGCATGTTGATAATCTCCCAATTATTAATTAATAATAATATAATAATATGATAACTTCCAGGGGCAATTATGACTTCAATTTGGTATTATTTAAATTACGGTGATATAACATTTTGAGAACTAGCAAATCCGGATGTTTGAGAAAATTAAGAAATTAAATAAAACTTGACGATTAATTATTCCGCTAGTAAGTGGGTCTGTTGTTTTTTTTCTCTTTGTACTGGTCTCTGCTGGTGAAGACAACAACTCCATTGATCCCACACTGCTTCACAATGTCACCAAACTCGGTCTTTGGGATATTGTTTCGATTGAGAGACCACGTTAAAGATGTGAAACTATTTTCTCAGAAGTCTTACAACACAATTGGACCTGGACAGTTACAAGAAGGTTCTTAGATTTAACTCAGCACACTCAGATGTTTTTATTTTCAAACCCGGAGTCTTCTGCTCCGACTCAAATGACATCATGTGGATCAAGTTGTTATTTATTAGCCTTCAGCAGACGTTAATTTGTAAAATCTGTGGATTTCCCCCCCGATTGGAAGAATATACAGTCGATTGTCAAAGCTTCAAACTGCGTCTCTATTGAAATGAGACCTTGAAAAATACTGGGAGGATACTAATATTTATACTATTTGAAGTAATTTAATATTTTAAGCTATGGAAGCCTCTTATAACATTATGGTGAAAGACCAGATACTTAATACTGGAATAATATAGCCGTTCTGAAAACCACGAAACCCAGCGCCGCACCGCAGATAACTGTGATTTTAAACAAGATGGAGTGAAAGAGAGAGAAAGAGAGTCAAGAAACTATGAGAGGGAGAGAAAGAGACAGAGAGAGAGAGACATAACTTAAAATTACTCGAGCCCATGAAATTCCTCAGACAGCAGAACTAGCGGTGAAGGCTAAACACTCCAGAGTCTGGGTGTTGGCAGACACAAAACATCGCCAGGGCATGAAATCTGAGGCTTTTGAAAACGCACCTATCGCAACCTTGCGGCCAATCACATCCCTTAGCTCGACCTGAAGCACCAATCATTGCCAGGAGTGTATCAGGACAAGGCGATGATGCTAATCTGAGAGAATAAAATGTCTTGTTCTTAACTGGTAATGAGGCGTATCTAAAACAATGACAGATTATTCATCATTATTACATTCCGTTGATACGTGACTCTGGATCTGGCAGACGCACTCCATCTCTCTGCCTCTGGTCCAGCGGTCGCACGAGATCACGCTGTGTTTATTTACCTGAAAGACAATCTGAGCTTCTTGCTTTGCATTCCCTCCAGTCGGTCATGCTACCCAATGCCAGAAAGCATTATGCTGGGGACGGTGTGGTCCTATCGGAGTGGCAGGAATTCACAAACAGGGGGCAAACCAAGGTTACCGAGACGAAGGGCCCAGGCACGCTCCCAAATGAGGCAGGCGCCGACGCGGCCAGCACATTCTGGGGTCCTTCTGCTGACTAGCCACGCTAGGACTCATGGGAAGGGAATGTAAGGGCCTGTCGCGGGCCAAGTTTGGAGGAGTGCGGAGTGAGAGACAAACAGTTTGAAGGGAACGGGGTTAGCACATGAGAACTGCTGCATGTGTGTGTGCGTGTGTGTTTAAAAACCTTGACAAGTAAACTCTGGCTGCCGTCACTCGTCACTTCTTTGTGTTGGAAGAGGCCGCCTTGCCACACCCAGCGGTCTTCCCTCCCAGGCCAAGTCTTCTCCCATTCCAATGAGGAGACATTAAGGGAAGAATAATCACTTTGGACGCAAGCTGCCAATTGAGTCTGAACTTATTTATCTCATTTAGAGTCCGTTTGGAGGGATATACACATGGCAAACGCCGACTGCTCAGTTCCCACAGAGGCAGAAGGAGAGACCGCTGGCAGAGCGGACCAGCTTCCTCCATTGAGCTTTTCTTTACTGTAACAAGAGAGGGGGTGACGACGCGCTGCCAAACCCTGACAACTGCAATTCTGTCACTGCTCGCTGCCAGTTGATCTGTGGCTGTTCCCCTTTTTTTTCACTGGATGTTTTACCCCTAATTCAATTTCTCCCGGTGTTTCAAGCATTAAATTTGGAGTAAGGATCTCCTGGAAAAAAAAATCAAGGGAGGTTTACCTTCACAAAAAACAAGTCGCGTACACACACACACACTCGCATGCACGCTGGTTGATGTGGAGGACGGATAATGGCCACCGTGGCAGCTTGCCTCCACCCAAACCACATGATGCCGGGACCCCCCAAAAACTCATATCCTACATGGCTCTGCTGCGCATACTAACTAGCCAGCACAGCACCCAACGGGGGTACAGTAATGCAACTGGAGATGGCCCCTCTTTTCATGGAGTGTGCACACATGTAAGCACAAACACACACACACACAGTCACACACACACAGTCACACACACACACACACAGAGGCACATTAGGTTTAGTCTAATTAGCGCCGGTATTTTCAGGGCTTGTTTGCGCAAATTGGAAATATGTGATGTGAATTAACATATGGCGGGAGGGGTTTTTGTTTCCCAGTAAAAGGGGGTTCCACCTTTCCCCCTTTGTTGGGGCTCATACGAAAGTAATTTTAGTCCAGGGAGAGAAAGAGGGAAAGGGAGAGAGGTAGTAAAAAAAGACAGAGGAAGAAAGAAATAGAAAAGCAGAGACAGAAAGAGAAAGAGAAAAGGAAAGGAGGGGGGGAGACACATTCCGTTTGGCCCAGAGTGAGAGGCACTGTGGGTGTCTGAGGGCCCTTGCTGCCAGTAATTGCTTCCATATCGGACCCGGCCACGGTCACACACACGCACACACACACACACGCCCACGCACACACAAAATTTGCAATGTAAAAGCAGACACTTATCCATGGAAATCCACCATTCCAAAAAGTTAGAAAAACAGTCATTTACGCTATTTAAATGTCATAAATCAAATCAGGCCATAGAGCTACTGGCTGACTCGACCAGGCACACTGACGGGTCACCTGCATGAGAACGGCTCCCCCGAAAAAGAGATGAAAAGAATCTCCCAATGGACTTATTTCTGACATGCATCTGATTCATCATGGTCGACATCTTGTATATGTACATGCCTGTCAAACAATTGGTTGATCCAACTCACAAAGAAAAGTAAAAAAAAGGAAATGTCACAAAAGTTAGAGGTAGAATGATAGAAGAAATCCCCATGAATGTTTCTGAACGACCTGTGCAAGGTGTTTCTGCCAGGACAGTCGTTCAATCAATCAGATGTACAGCACAGGCTCACAAATCACGGTATGTCTTACAAAGCTCGACAATCTGTACAAGTACTCGACGAGAAAAACTACCAAAGACAAACAAATAGTGCAGAACCTCTGGCAAATTCGCAAGTGAAGGACCTCACCAGTTAAGAGAAAAGACGAATAGAGATATATAACTACTGTAGTGTTTGAATAGCTTTGATAAATCAGATCAATTCTTATCGTTGCTATTATTATTCTTATATTTCACTTGTGTTTATATTCCCTTATTTTAATATTGTCCCTATTTGCTGATGTGTCTTATCTTATCTCAGAAGCATTTCTTACTTTCCAAATCGGAAACACATCCACGTTTGTCCGATCTAAATTTACTACACACACACACACACGTTCACTCAAACTCAAATTCAGTTTCAACCATCCTGCTTTATATCGGTGTAGTAGCTCGGTTACCGATCTGTCTCTCTATCTTTCCCCGTGTCCTCTTCTTTCACAGTGAGTGTGTATATTTCTGTACACGAGCAGCGTGGGCCCTACTGATGTATTTCCAGGCTCCTTCACTGCGCTGTGACTCTTGTGTGCGCTCTCTCTTAGTGACACATAGACACCCACAGACACGCACACACATGATTAGTAACAGTGGGTCTGAGAGGGGTTACAATAGTCATCCGCTGCTCCACTGGCAAACGAAAACATGGGGCCGTTACGTGACTGCAACCACATGCGGCTGCGGCGGCGTTTCGACTGTCATGCGCTGCCTCTCATGTCAACAACAAAGCAGGAGAGATATTATTTTTCACTTTTCTCCATACGTATCATAACTCGACTGACATCATTTCATTCAGAGACGGAGGGCAGAGCGAGGGGAGGGAGGCAGAGAGGGAGACGGAGGAAGAAGATGGCCGGTCCGATGGAGGGAGATAAGAAGAGAGAGGGAGTTACTGTGTTTTTAATGTGAACTGTTTAAAGAGGAAATCAGTTTTGCCATTTAAGCCGGTTACAGCCTCTTTACCAGGTGCAAAGGCTCATGGGAGACCGCAGCCTAGAGCCTGGACGGCAGAAGAGCCAACTGCATAAAAACTGAATCTACACTTTACTGGGTTCCACTGGAGTTTAAATAGCAGATGGACTGTGTGTGGGACTGCATGTGTTTGAGGTTCAAAGCGTTAATGTGAGTATGACCACTTGAGAACGTCTGCGTGGAGAGTTGAACAGCCACTAAAACGAACGAAGTCACAGACACACTCACTCTCACACACACACAGTCACACACACTCACACACACACACACTCACACACACTCACACACACTCACAGCTCCCACCTGAGCAGTAATTTTAAATGACTATGAGCCTGTGTGACTGAATCGGCTGAGCTCACAAATCAAACGCACATGGGGGTGAGTTGAAGCTTTTCCATTGAAATGGATGGAACAAGAGAGTGCATGTTTGTGTGTTGTCTAGGTGTCTGTCTGTGTGTGTCTGTGTTTGTGTGCCTGTAAATTACACAACAACAGACAACACTTGACTGCCCTCTCCCGACTCGATTTGCTCCGTGGGGACGCTCCGCCCGTGACATGATATTTGATTATCTGAGCATAAACATTGGACATTTACAGAAGATCTGATATAAAAAAAATAACTATCCTACCCATCATCCCCCCCGCCACCTAGGACACGCCGTGGACTGCAGCCTCATAGAGGGGGACCCATGGGACCACTGCAGCAGTTTGATGAACCCTATGTGTGTGTGTCTGTGTGTGTGAGTGTGTGTGTCCTGGAGGAGTGGCTGTCACTGTATCAGTTGCCACAGTAGATAAGGCAGTGTACCGCAGTGGAGCTGGTAATGATGCTGGGACCAGTGAGACGAGCGGAGGCGTCTCTGCTGCTTCTTGCTGATCTCATCACATCACACACTTTTTATACACGGCCTCACAAAAAGCATCCTCGCATACACACAAAAACAGTACAACAGCAGTGGAGTCGGTTTTTTTTTTTCGTTACAATGCTTTTCTATTTTTCTGCTCCTTTCATCCTTCCTCTCATCTGACGTTGAACTTTTTTCACTTTAACTGATGAAAATTACGTTTCGTGTCATTTGAAGAAAATTGCTCACGACTGAAATATTTAAGTGAAAGAAATCAAATGTAAAAGTTCAACAAACCTGATTTTACATGATAAAAATCGAATAAATCCCGACTTTTAAATACAAGCTTTAAAATGAGACTCGAATTATTGTTTTAAGTAACACATTTGTTAATACAATTCCCTACGTGCACATGTAAAGCGTCTGAAGTGATACTGTGCCTCGCTGCTCAGCCTGTGAAATCAGCTGGGCCTTGTGTTGTCTGTGATACTGGAGGAGCTTCACTGACATTAATCAGTCTATAAGCTCAGTTACACAATCCATGTTTTCTTTTTTTCCCTGTCCTCTTGTATCAGTTGTGTGTATTTCAGTTCACTCCGTGTGTTCTCAGGTTCCTTCGGTTACAGTGAATATTTTCTGTGCGTTCTCTTAGTGACACATAGACACACACACACACACACACACACACACACACAAACACATGATTTATAACAGTGGGTCAGTTGTACAGTTTGTCTTGTGTGATGCTGGAGGAAATAGCCCTTGTGATGTCATCTGTTATCTCAGCTTGAGATTTAGATACTTCAAAAGCCCGGTGCATCATGGGAAATGTTGCATGCAGACTTTCTGTATTAAAATTCAAGATAAATATGCTGCTTTAATTTTGACCATTTTCTTTTTTTTTAATCTGTCTCCTGTGAGTCTACAGTTTTCACTGAATACATCCCGGGAGTCCCCTTTAAGCATTGTCCTGATTTATGTCAAATAAATTAGATTTCTGGGCTATTTGTGCAACAACCATGCAAACCACTTTTCACACTTGTTTCTAATCAGCTTGAACATATTTAATGTATCATTTGAAAAATGGGGACAAGATTTAAAAATCCTAAAAAATCTTAATCTAAGAAAAATGAAGATGTTGTAAATGTGGAAACTAGCTGTAGATTTGCAGTTATTTCACATTTAAAAACTGTCAATTATTCAAATTATTCCTGTTACCAGCAGAGAGGAGCTGATCAGATGAAGCCACAGTGTCATGGCCCTGAACACATCGGATTTTAGCACAGAAGAGGTAAAAACAGTCTGTCACACCAGAACAGAGTCAAACCACCATGTCTGGAACAAAGAATACGTCAAAAACAACAATTATTCCTGCAATTATCATTTTTCTAAACAGCACTCAGTCCCACACACACTTACACACTTGCACACGCGCTCGTGCAGACTCGCACACGGAGGCCTCGGAGCCTTAAGACCAAGGTGTGTGTGCTTATTTTTTGATTGCGTGGAAAAAGTTACAGCGGAGGAGGACTGCCTGGTGAGAGAAAATAAGGGGACCACACCGTCTTTATGGACAAAAATCTTTCCCTTTCTTAACTAGTAAAACAGAGCAGGCATCAGATGTCAGCTCTTTACTCCTGATAGCTGTTATTTAGGTGCCCTACTTGGCCGGACTTCAGTGTTTGGCAGTCGAGAGCACCTCTAAGGAAATCAGATGAAAAAATCAGGTTCAACACCCACATGTGAATAAAACCAGCTTTTATTTGAGCTGTTTACGATGCAAGCTGCAAAACAAAAGAAACGTCTAATTAAATACGTGAGACAAAAAGAGCTAATCTACGACAAGAGATACACAGTGGCGCACAAAAACAAAGAAACACACAATTTTTTTTTCGTGAAATAATGCATTCCCCATCAACGATAATCATTTCCTTTGGTAAAAGTCACAGAGTCGCACAAAGGATGTGGTGAGAGGTTAGTAAAATCCTCTGACTGAAACCTCCACTGTCCTATCCTTAACCCTAAACCACCGGTGTTTCCGCAAAGTAGTGTGGAGGCTTGTGGTGCGAGCGGGTTGCGATCCAGCAGGATGGAGGCCTGAGAGGACATCACAACGCACTTAATCTAAACAGCATTTCCTACCTTTGGCCATCGCTGCACAAAGAAAGCCAAAACCACACTCTGTGTACACACGCACACCACATTCAGGAGCCGTGCGTGTGTTGTGGGGTTGTGAAGATGGCTGGGTTCGACCTCAATCAAGGGGAGAGCGACAGGAAAACAAGCACAGGCTCAGCTAAACAAATGGGGGTTGGGGGGGGGGGGGTGGGCGACGTGTTCACGGAGGAGAGACAGAACTCAAACAAGCGGGATTGATACGAAGCTAGCGCAGCGTGGGGATCTACGGAGGGGCGTCCTCAATGTGGGTGACACACACAGGCACACAAATGAAACACACTTTTCCCCTCAGGACATACAGTGCATAGTTGAAGCTAGAGGCCGCCAACAAAGCCTAAACAGTGGGATTAGCTGAACACAACACTGACGCTTTGGCCTGTATCTGCATAAGGGAAAGAGAACACACTGTAAACTGTTTACAGGGGAACGCAGGGTTACTGCTCCATGTGCAAGTGTGTGTGTACGTATGTATGTGTGTGTGTCTAAGCCTGTGGATGTGTGTTTACACTGCAATATTGTGGTTTTTGTGATGGGTCGACTCCTCTCTGATTGAGACAGGATCAACAAAGAGACAGTGGCATGTGTGCATACACAAACACACAGGCTGCTTACAGTTGGGGGAGCTGGACACCGAAGCACACGGAAATGCTTTCAACAATACACACACATGCACACACACAACTTACCGAGAGCCGAGGTCATGATGCAACTTGTGCATCCTCGCAGCCTCTCACTGAGGTTTTATTTCATCAGTTTAGAAGATGGAGGTTCTCTGTGCACATTCTGAGATAAATAATGATTGCACCTCCACACTGTGTGATAGACACACAGTGATTCTAGAACTTCAGAGGCCCTTACGAGTTCTGGGGCTTTATAGATGACTCCTTGTCATCCTCCAAGCGCTTCACTGTGCAGTTTTGCCTACCACCCATTCACAAACACATTCACACAGTTGCACTTTCTCTTAAGTACCTCGCCTGAGGACACAAACTACAGACTTTCTGGTTAGTGGACCCCCTATGCCACAGCCATTTCCTGTTATTTGTCACAATAATGGTTTTGATTCTGAGTTGTTATGGAGCAACACAATGAGTCCTGATTCTGTCTGCCTGGTGGGTCCACTCTCTTTCATACACTCTTTCAGCTCAGTTTTTGGTCTCCACCACCCGTGTTCATCAACTACTTGCTAACTTTGTCTTCTTTGTCAAAGTGTGCAGCGGAAAACAGTTTTTCCTGCTGTATACTCACATGTATATGTACATCACTGTACATCACTCTCACTCAGACATTTTAATCATAAGCTTGTAGGAAACGCTCAGGAAAAGGTCTGGAGTCCAATGCATGTGTGGAAGCAGCTTTTGAGAGAAGTGAGATGAAATCAAATCAGTAAAGGGCCTGAAAGATAAGAGCTGAAACTCTGTATATCTTTATATCTATTAAAAAGCCACATGAAGGTGAGGCCAGCAGTATGTTTGTTATAATTCTCTTTCGGTTCACAATACTGTCACATTATCTTCATATTGTTATAAAAATAGTGACTGGAGCTACTTGAAGTACAGATGTGGCCAATACAGAAATAAATTGGATAGGACATTTTCCCTCTCTGTGCCTTCAGCAATCAGGCCACAGTGGGAGGAAAACATGTTTCTTTTTTCAAAGACATTATTACATTTTTACACCCCTCGCTCGGTGGCATGAATATAGAAAACTCTGTCCAAAATTTTCCACAGCAAACAACCGTTAAGCTCTTTTAAGTGTGCCTCACATATCACTAAATGTTTGATGCTGCCTTGTGCCTCGCAGCAAATGTAGCGAGAAAATCCAAGTCACTGCCGCATTTGTTTCCTTTTCCTTTTTTAAGAAGAAAAAAAAATGTTTGTGGAGCCACATTCGCTGCTTGATATGAAAGCATTTTGAGGTTGCGGAAGAGAAAAAACTAAAAACAAAAGTGGTGAGCAGAATAAAAGGGAAAGTGGGGGGATTTGAGTCAGGCCCTCCGGCTAACTGCTCCTGACTCATCTCAGTAAAATGACCCCTAGTGTTCCGCAGCGCTCAAAATAAGAGTGGCAGCTACATGCTAAAACAATTAGCCTCTCCGGCAAAGTCTGAGGAGCAGCTCGTACAGTTGGAGGCGAAACAAGAAGAGGAGGCTGAGGACTAAAGCACAAATATATGTTGTGTGTTTGTGTGTGTGTGTGTGTGGTTCTGATATTACTCATGTTGTGAGGACCTAAATCTGTTAGGTCACATTCACATTATGGGTCTGTCAGGGCTTAAGGACACTTTGATGATACCACAGGAGCAGTATGGAGGTATTTTATTATTTTTGTTTGTAGTTTTTTTACATTTAAGAGAAGGTTCCCAGTAACTTCAATTGTACTGGATTTGGCTGAAACACTATTGACCGCATCTGCATAGAGGTGAGTAGATAATGGGAGAATTTTCATTTTGGTTGAACTACCCCTTTAAGGTTAATTTAGGGTTAGGCAAGTAGTAGTAACTATGGTTAAGGTTAAGGCTCAACTCAAATGGATATTGTCTTAACTGCACGTGTGTGTCTTTAGGACCTTTTCTACTATAAACACGCATGTTGTCAGGACCAGTACACGTCATGGGGACCAAAACCAGGGCTTTATGAGGCAAAATGCTATTTTCTGAGGTCCTGGCGAAGGTTAGAGGTAAGATGTGAACTGTGGTTTAGGTTAGTGTTAGGGTTTGGCATGAGCTGCTCATGGTTAAAATTAGGGACAAGGTTTTGGTTTGGAATGGAAAGAAAGGCAGTGTCCCAACAAGGGTAGCTGTGCAAACGTGTGTGTGTGTGTGAGAGAGAGTGTGTGTGTGTGTGTGTGTATGTGTGTGTGTCTGTGTGTGTGTGTGTGTCTGTGTGACAAAGTTCCTCCCTTAGAGAGTGAGGCTCTGATTGTACAGACAGAGTGGCTGTGTGTGATAATGGTTTCCATTAACCTGGGCTGAGTAGGAGTACCTGTGAGACTCTCCATTCATCTCTCTCTCTCTCTCTCTCTCTCTCTCTCTCTCTCTCTCTATCACAGACACACACACACACACACACACATAAGTACCCTAATCTTACCCGTAAGAGCAGGAGATTCTTTTCATTGTGTGACAACGGCCATAAGGTCAGAACTTTACATTGAAATCTGTCCCAAACGCATGTAGCATAACCATAACATTAGTTTTTCTTCTCGATCATCTAAAGCGCAGACGTGAGAAATGGCCCTTCAACTTTTTTATATAAATACAGCTCGCAGCCGGGAGAGTACAGGAGAAGGTGGGGGGGGGGGGGGGGTGAGCTAAAGAAATGTGGCGGAGGGCAGGAGACGGAAGCAGCGGAGGACCCTTTTCTTTTCAGAGTCCCATCCTTACCTAGACCCTCTCTATTAGAGCAATACTTGTAAAGCACTGTGCTCCTTAGAGATGCTTTGACTAGAACTAGGAACTAGCATGCGCAGCAGTGACTCCAGCGAAAGCACGTCACGTAGTAATGAATAGGAGCAGAGGAGGAAGTGTAGCAATTATTGCGTAGAAGCCATTAGGGGCCAGGGGTGGCTTCTTTAAAACTATCACAGCAGCTGACTAATGGACAACCTTGTTTCCTCACACACACTCATCCTGGATTTATCTCTTCCAGCTCTCTTGGAAAAAAGCATCCAGAGTACAAAGTGTATACAGGGTCTTATGGCTTTAATGGCATGTTTGTGTATTTGCTGTATGTGTGTATACAGTTGTTTTCTCCAGCGAGCTCAGACGTGGCCTCGGGGCAGCGAGTGACGAATGCCACCCGCTTGTGTTTCCTCCCTGCTCACTCCTCCAGCACACACACTACACGGACTGGATTGTGTAAAGTGTGACAGCGAATCAGATGACAAAAATACAAAAGATAATGGCCTTATAGGACACTGTCATGTTAACACTGTGAGGCAATGCTTCTCACTTGTGGAGCGTTTTGTGTGATAGCAACACTGTCTTGTAATAAGCATGAAATGTATCCACTTATGTGCATTAATCATTTGAAAAACAGGGAAAGAAAATTCATAAATCTACAATAAAGAGAATCAAGAAATTCAAATTATTTTGAAATCTAAAGATAAGTTTACTGAGACTTATCTAAACTAAATATACAGTCTGAGTTATTTACATTTATCAGGAAAATTAATGTTTTTTCTGTATTGGACAGAAAAGAAGAAGAAAATTAAGGTTAAAGAGGAGGAGGAAGAAGATGACTGAATACAACAATTAAGTCTATGTGTATTTAATCTATTTTTGTGGTGGTGCAGTGGTTAGCACTGTCACCTCACAGGAACAATGGTTTGAATCCTGGCTCGACCGGTGTCTTCCTATGTGGAGGTTGAATGATCTCGCCTTGTTTCTGTGGGTTTTCTCTGTGTACTCTGGCTAAAGGGGAGGTTAAGGTTAATCTCAGACTTTGAGGTCGATCATAGGTTTTAATGTGAGTGTCCCTGTGTGTTGCATGCCCAATGTCCGCTGGGATCGGCTCCGGCTTCCCCTTCGACCCCTCCAGAAGGATCAGTGCTATGGATGATGGAGGGATGGAGAAATAGCTTTTCTGTTAAGTTTTTTTGTGTTTATTTCGAGTCACTTGAACCCAAACTAACTACACTGTATTTATGGTGTAGCTCATTTGGGTAAACACAGGGTGGTTCTTCATTAACAAGTCTTTTGGCTCTGCTTTTGTGAAGGACTAAAGTGTTATGCAGACAGTACATGAATGCTGCCTTTTTACTTAACCAATTATTAGCGTTGCATTTAATTCCATGTGTTGGGTAACTATTCCCTTAATGATCCTGTGACACACAAACATGTGGATTTTTCTTTTTTTCTGTATCTCCATTCACTACAGTGAAGACATGATCCCCTCCCAGCGTGTGGTGTCAGTTCTGTGAGCCACAGATCTTCCTCTGCTGCAGTTAAAACATGATGGTTCAGGTGCTGTGTTGGCCGGACATGTTGAAAAGAAGCTAATGGAGCGTGCAGCCTCGGATCCTTCTCTCTGCACTGACCGGGTGTTTTTTCGCTCCGAGCCGAGGACGGAGAGCTGCTGGGAACAGGTGGTCTCGAGGAAGTTCAGTGATGTAGAACTGAGGGAGAAGTTTTAATTGTCTCCGAAATTTTGAAGAGAAGCGAACGAATGGTGTGTGTCGAAATCCACGTGGTCATGTAGTGTCAGACGTAGATGATAGTTTACCAACCCCAAAAGGTTCTGTGTGATTGTTAAAGCCTGTTGTGTGTGGTGCCCCCCGTTGTGTTACTGTATCTTACTGTGCCTCTGTTTCCCACTGATGCAAGACACAAAATGACCAGAGAGGGAAGAGATATGAGGAATAAACATCAACTGCATTTTAGATAAATTAAACTTCACCAGTGCAAAGTAGTGTTTCCTGCACCCGCTTGAAAAAAGAACTGTGTTTTTCTCTCAGTGTCACAGTTAATTTCGCAGGATAAATAATTTATACTATGTTACTTTATGACTCAATATATTATACAGATACATATAGCTTATGCACACACACACACACACTCATCCGAAAACACAAACACACGTACACATGCCTGTTCGTGCACACGTAGACGTACAATAACACAAAATAAAATAAACCTTTTGTGAATTGTGTGTGTTGAAATGACACAGCACTTATTAGCATTTCATTGCCATGGCTGCCTGCGCTGTTTGCCCTGGGCATCGCTGTTGGCACAATCCAACATCACAGACATAAATAAAGAAGTTTGGGGGAAGTGGGGGGGGGGGGGGATGAGAAAGGGAGAAAGAGAGTCGATGCTCTGAATTAAACATGCCTTGATTGGGACTGGAGATATATGTGTGTATGGCCTGTGAGGCAACATGCACGCTGGTACCTCTTAGCCATGCCTAGCCTAGCAGGAGAGCTTCCAGTGGCGGGTTCTGAGGCCCGATCACTTACATGTCTGCAGGGAGGGGGGGAATAAAAGAAACTTACCTTTAGAAGGTGGGAAACAGCAGCAGGATCACATGGAAAGAAAAGAAAAGACGAGTTAAACTTAGATTTTTCATACTGGTGTATTTTCTCATCCAGGGACAGGAGTCCGGTATTTACAACCGTGACCCAGATCACCTGATAACAAGCGAGAGAGGACAAATGCGTCTGTCTTCCTGGTGTGAAAAATTGATTCTCTGTACTCAACACCCAAAGTGTAATCACAACACGCTGTCGTTCCCCTGGCCGCCTGTGTTTTCAGGCGTCTCTGTAAGGTGAGCGAAGGGTTAACCCCGAGGTACATATTTCGGAGACATCCTCGCTTCAGATGAGCTGTGCGGCTGCTCTTGTGGCGGTAATGGGAAAATTGCACTGAGAGGAAGGACACACGCAATTAGAATCTGGCGAGTCGGCCGGCGGTGGGTGGCGGGAGGTGGGGAGGGAGATGCAGCGAAGGAGAGGCAGAGGGGGACGAGGAGAAGGAGGAGGAGGAGGAGGAGGAGGAGGAGGAGGAGGAGGAGGGCCCACTGGACAAGAAGTGATTTGGTTGAAAGCTGGCTTTTGGTGCAGCGGGTGAACGCCGCTCACTGTCTGCTGGCTGGGGCCTGTCCCTCGCCCGCCTCGGTGACAGCAGCCCAGATGTCAATCAAATTAGCGCCCATTTACAGCTGATTTGCCCGTGTCATTCGCAATATCCCCTTTCTGCCTCTGATGGGGTGGCACAGGGAGGAGGGAGCGACGGAGGAGGAGAAAAAGGGGGGAGAGGAGGCGATGGGGGCAGAGTCACTTTATTGCAGTCTTTCCCCGTGAATGTCATCTGCCCACTTATCGTCCATTCCGGTGGGACGCAGTGAAGGAGGAGAGGAGGAGGAGAAGAGATCCTCCGTTCCGTGGAGTGGCTCACTAGCACATGCAAATAGGACGGCAGCGTCGGGGGAGAGGCTGGCGCGGGTTTTAATGGAGTTGGGGCAAACTCATTTTACAGCAGAGAGCCACAGAAGAGGAGGATAATAATATCACCGTGCATGTGTGTGTGTGTGTGTGTGTGTGTGTGTGTCAGCAGGATGGTGTTTAGGAGACAATTGGACAGAGGGACAATGTGCCAAATAAAAAAAAGGTGTCACCTGCGATCCGACTGAGATGAACGAACACTGATTCAGGACTTCAGCCGTCCTCACAACTCCTTTAGAGTACTTCTGTTTCACTTCAAATCCAATTGTGCTTCCTAGTGGTGCTGTTTATAAACTGTGGCAGATTGCTTAGAGACACCAAACACAGACACAAAAAAAAAAGAAAAAGAGGAGAAAGAAGGAGTGAAAGGGAGGAGGGGGGGGGGTGTCCTGATTGATGCCGTTTGATTCAATTTCCAGCATGTGGAGACATTTCAGGGCCCCGGGGGCCTCTGTGTCTTCACAGGAGCAAAGGAGGGAAGGATGGTGATCGGCTTGGTGAGAAGGGGGGGGGGGGGGGGGGGGGGGGGGGGGATGTGTGGAGCTCACTAATTTGAGATGTGCCTTTCAACATTGAAGGGTGCTGATGCTCGACTAATACTCCAAATCTCTGCTAAAAGACACACCTAATTGGCTTGAAATAGAGACAAAGAGAGAGAGAGAGAGCTGTTCTTCAACAATGTGCTGCGAGCGAACTAACACACACACACACACACACACGTATATAAAGATCACAACGAGAAAAGATGTTGTGTGTGAAGTGCAAATGGAACACCGGAGGAAAATGAAATAGAACAGCCTTTTCTTTATCAGCTGTCGTCAGCTTTGACTGATCTCACGTCTTCACTGATCTCACATGTAGAAGCTGATTGGTGAGAAATGTAAACCCTCCGTGACCGAGATGATTGATAAGCTGATCGCTGATTCAGATCCATCTTCATTCGTCACTTCCACAACAAGCGTTACAGCCTTAACGGGAGGGGAAAGGCCGTGCTCCTCAGATAAGGCTGCAGGTCACACATTTGCTGCTGCAGGTTATCTTTGCTCGGGTTCAGCTCTGGTGAACTTTGCTTTGCACTCACGCTTGTGTGACCAGGCTGTGAGATAGAAGGACCAGAGCCGTCCAGTGTGCAGCTCTGCACCCGACTCCCTCCCTCCCCCTGCTCCGTGACACACAAGTACTATATATGGAAATCAAATGAAAGTGCATTTTATTGTAATAAAATGTCATAACTGTTATTAACATTAACATGGTCACTGCTTGATGAGCAGTGGGAGGTGCCACTCAGTTGTCAGGTCCCAATGAGCCACAAAAAAGAAAAAACGTATCGGGGCCTGTATGCTGGCTTACACCGACACACCGACACACACACACACACCGACACACACACACCGACACACACACACCGACACACCGACACACACACACACACACACCCAGGGGGGCGGATGGAGGGTTGGGCCTGTCACTGCTCCATCACTGGCTCTTTCCATAATGCCGGTCCTGTCACGACAAGACAGGAACAGAATGAAGTGGATCACCTACAGGCACCACACCTCGCCGGGTCTCTCTCTCTCTCTCTCTCTCTCTCTCTCTCTCCTTCTTGTTTCCTGCTGATCTGGCTGAGCACAGACAAGAACAATGTCACCCAACAGTTCACATCAAACATGTGTGAACCTCTCTGACTGAGCTCGACTGCAGATGTGTCTCCCTGAACAAATATTTCAGAAAATCCGAGAGACCAGAAAGAAAAAGGAAAAAAAGGGTAGAACCTCAGACGGAGAGGTAATCACTGTCTGTGTGCAGGTAAATTACCTGAGTTGATTTCAGTCCAATCTGTCTCTTAGTCTCCAGAGGGGAGGAGAAAGGTGAGTGGGGGTGACATTTCCCAGAATCCACTGCCTCCCTGCCCTATGCCCTGAAGTAACACACATAATCGTTCAAGCAATTGCAGGCTTTGTGCATCTACAGTTGACACACACAGATAAAAAAAAAAAGAAATCCTCTTGAGGAAATGACGTCACGCACGGCCTCCACTTCTCCCCTCCATCATCAACCCCCAATTTCTTTAATGCATTTTCAGGAAGGCATGAATTAGCACCCATGTGCTTTCAGTTTGTGTGTTTGATTGCTGCTCTGCTTCAGCACCAGGCCTTCAGTTAGCAGTGAGAGGGAGAGAAAGTGAGAGACAAAGCAGAGGAGGAACAAAAGAGAGAAGGAACGAAAAGGGAGGATGAGGAGCGGTGAAGTCAAGGAGGGAAAGAAGAAAGTTAATGTCAGGATGTGCCCCATAATGACCAGTATAAGCTCTAGTGGGAGCTTCCTCTCGCGCCAGTTCCAGAGAGGGTAGCTTGATTGGGGATAATTGGCTAGCCTTCACTAGCGGTTAGCATCCAGGCGTGGAGACAGGGGAGGGCACAGGGGCTTGGCACACGCGCACATACGACCGCACTCAGACACACACACTTACAGTCATAACCACACACACACATACACATTTACAAATACAAATCCGCGCAGAGACACACACACACAGGATTGTCCATGGGACCAGTGTGTCAGGCTGGGTTGAGTAAAAGGAGAGAATGTCCAGAAATTAGCCAAAGTGCTAGCAGCTCTACACAACGCAGCTTCAGGTCTGTTGGCACACAACTCACTGAAGAACACAACATGAGATGGACCAACATCCTTCTAGATTCCTTTGATGCTTCAAACATAATAACTGAATCCGACACAAACATACAACTGTGTCGTGTTTTACACAAACTGATCACATTAGCGAGGGGGGGGGGGGGGGTGCACATTCACTGTTGCCGAGCACAGCAAACATTTAATAGTCGTGCAAAGTTGCATTTCTCTGATGGCCTCCTCAGGCTCCTATTAATCACAGTCTAAAAGCAAAGCTATAGGCGTGTGCGATGGGAAGGAGCTCGTAAAACAACACACACTCCCCTGACCGTGCACACACACACACACACACACACACACGCTTTCCTTTCAAAGAGATAACTTTGGAGAGCCACCCGCTCCCCCGGCTCTCTGTTGTGCCAACAGCGGCTCCGACAGAGCTTTTGTGCCCTCTGGCTCTGGTGGCTGAGCGAGCCGCCTGCTGACAGCAGCCGGCCGCTTGCTCAAAGGAACACAGTCGCTCACAATCAAAGACGAGAGGGAGGCAGGCTCCGACAGAGGACATGAAACAGTCAGACACACACACACATACCTGAGACCAAAATCATTCACTTACTCTCAAAAAAGGTACAGGATATTTTCACAACGGGAGTCATGGTTAAAAGCTCAGTTTTGGTTACTTACTTTGAATTCTAGTGATTACATCATTGATTAAAGTCAGTTATTTATTATATTAAGTATAATTAAGTATTCTTCAGACAAATATTATTTATTATAATTAAAATGTTAAGATTAAGTCTTTGAATCAAATATTATTATTAGTCTCCCATGTGGTACAAGTACAAAAATGATCACTTAAAAGGGCGCTCTAATAGTTTCTACCTTTGCCAAGGCAAATACCATTGGCCAAGTCCCGCCCCTTCTCAATGTGAAATGGAAATTCCTTCTAACAAACAAACAAACGCTGGTGAAAACTTCACCTCCTCTCCGGAGCTCAAAAGACACAAAGGAGGTCATAAGTGGCTGCAGGTCCACCTCTGTCATTTCATAACAACACATTGTCCTCTTGGCTGTTATAATAACACACATCACCTCTACTGTAATCAGCAGCGTTCACAAAGCGCTTCCTCTGACCTGTCGCACACACACACACACACACACACTTACACTGGACGCTTTAATGAATTAACGAGGGTCTGCACTCTGCAGCCACACCCCTCACTTGAAGAGCTCGGAGGAGGTGGACAGAAGCAGAGGGGACTCAGGGGCAGCTCTGAATGGCAGGAAATCCCTGAGATGTTTTCTCTTCTCTCTGCCACAACCTACAGCCCTGCTGAGGTGGGGAAGGGAAACAGTGTTTGTGACACACTCACAATTCAGCAGTTTTCTTTCTTTCCTTCTTTCCTTCTTTCCTTCTTTCCTTCTTTCCTTCTCTCCTTCTCTCCTTCTTTCCTTCTTTCCCTCTTTCTTTCCTCTTTCTTTCCTCTTTCTTTCTTTCTTTCTTTCTGTCTTATTCTCTCAAACACACACACACCCACACACACACACTCCTTTCTGTAGCCAGATGTCCAGGGAGAGGGAGGCCAACGTGCCCCTTCACTTAAAACCACAGCAGACACACACACACACTCACACACACACACACACACACTCACACACACGGTGCAGTGTCAGTGGGCAGGGGAGTGTCCCTGTGCAGGAATGCGGGGATGATAAGTTGTGGAGGTGTCAGGGGAGCGACCCATGCTGTTACAGCCAGACACCTAAAAACACTCCACCCAGATTACAACTCCTCTCCGCCGCTTTTCTTTCTTTCTTTTTTTCCTTTCCACTCCTCTACTTTGTCTGATTCACCCTTCTCTAGTCATTCTTCTTTTTTTAAACTTTCTTTAAACTTTAAACTCTGTTTGTCCCCTTTTTGAGTTCGTCTGAATACACCTCCACCTCGGTTTCCCCCCAGACACTGACGCTCCATCCCTCCGTCTGTTTCAACCTTTTCCCTAAAGATCATTTCCCTTTTATCAGTCCCTTCATTTTTTTTTTTCCTTTGCTGAACAAATTCCTTGGCTCAGTGTCAGATCACAGGCTCGGCCAGATGCATCAGATTTTTCTGGCCGAGATGAAAGTGACTTTAAATTAAAAGAGTACAGGCTGCTGTTCATTCTCTTTAAGACAAGTTTCTCCAGGATCATTTGGGATGTCTACATTTCTGCAGAGGCTGTCTTTTTTCATTTTCATTTTTAAATTGACTAAGATTTGCCACCGTCTGCTACTGTTGACTTGACTAAGCTTTTGAAGAACCTGAACCTTTGTTTTAAACAGTAGGTTATTAGGTTATTGTTTCAGACAGAGGTTTGCAGGTAAGAGTAACCCAGTGGCCAGACGTGATGCTCTTGGGTAAAAATAAATGTAAAGATCATTTTGAAACCGAAAAGAGAGATAAACATCTGGAGGCGCTCATTTTCCTGGAGGTTGCCACAAAAAACAAGTTGCTTAAGATGAAGATGTCACAAACCTTTTAATTCTACATGTGGACAAATCCAATGATTGACAGGCCCTTATAGTTGCTAAGCCATCACTGTATGGAGGATACTATATATATATAAATATGTGTGTGTGTTAAAGTGACCTTTTTTTGTTTCTTTTTAAACCTTATGCCAATCTCTGATCTGATCTGTCTTTCTCCGTCTTGTAATGTTGCCTCCCTTCCTCATCACATAGTGACCAGGTCATGGTGACATGCTGCCTCTGCTTTAACCCCATGCTGCAACACACACTCACACACACACAGACAAACACACACACACACACACAAACACACACACACTGGAGGATGAAGAATAATGACTGAACTCTAAACAGCCACAGGTTTAGTGACTAAAGAGGAGAAGTATCAGTAGCAGGAAAAGTGTCCATGGGGACTCCGCAACTGTGTCTAAAGAAAAGAATCTCCGGTTTCTATCTTCAGCTTTATGGAGGAAAGTAATTACTGATCCCTATTGAGACCATTAACAGTTTATCAGCCCACGCAGGCTGCTGCCTTCTGCACAGTTTGAGGCTCCAACGTTTTGGGGGAACAGCTCATATAGTGGCACTGGGCTATAGAAGGTAATGGAGGACAATTTATCAACTGCACTCAAAATCGGAGACTCCGATCACAGGGGGAATGGTTCCCGGTCCACTTTCCTGTAGCGTGTGAGTGAAACATGGAGACATAAGTTATATGAGAAGACAATTCATTGCCCCTGCAGGACCAACAAGCCGACCCCAAAGTTCCATCCCTGCACGGCCCCCTCCCCCACATTCAAATTGCACTTCCCCTTAATGATTACCCCTATAAATACAGCAGTACAGTCGTTTACTCGTTTTCTCCTCTGCTTTTCTTTCAGGACTCCGAAACCCGGCTCCTCCAAAGACCAAACGCCCATGAAGGCCCCGCTTGTACCTTAGTTAGCATCATTTTCTGTGTGCCTGGATTTCATTTTTAGGGACAAATGCTTGTTTTTCCTTTATTGTTTTTAAATACCTGATACTGGGTGTAGAAAGCGGTTGGCAGTAGCAAGGAGAGTGAGTCATGCCAATAAAGACTATTGAATAAAAGCAGATGTTAGAAACTTTCCCTGGCAATTAAGAATCAGCTAAGTGCAGAGAAGTCATGTGAAGATTAAGGGGATTGCACTGTTTGTTCCCAGGCTGCTATGATATCACCTGGTGTTTGAAGCTTTTTTCTCTCTCTTTTTCCCAATGACAGTGAGAGGAAGCGTACCTTCATTTATGTGCGTCGGGGAAAGAAAAAAAAATACAGTTTGACGCAAATGTGCACGCGTGAATTTAAATGTGTGTTGTGTACGTGAAGTGTGTGTCAGGGCTTCTGGAGGCAGAGGGGATTGGGTGTTAGCGCTAGCGTCGGTGACTGAGAGGTGATGTGTTGAGACCTGCATCCCTGCAAGACCAAGCTCCTTCCTGGCCTGCTGTCTCACCCCACCCTGCTGCAGACGGCGATGGGTGTCTGAGCTTGCACTTGGTGGCAGGACAGGGTGCACAGGGCGGTGGGGGGGGGGACCCGGCGTCTTCCCTTTCTCTTTCAGCGGTCCAAAAAACTCCGGCATGAAGCGGTTATCAGAAAGGACGGCTCTAAACGGCTTAAACACATGCAGGGACATTAATGGACAGACACCCGGCAGTTGTGGTAAATACCACTGAGGCGGAGTATGGTTTTTAGCACCCTTTTACACACACACACACACACACACACAATAAGAGGGTACAGCCTTTTTTTATGAGCTGTCAACAAAAGTCTGAGCATCTAATAACAGTGCCGGGGCCAGGCGGTGGCTGAAGTATCCCTTTTAGCCCGTCACAACTTAAGTGGCTGAGAGCGGAGTTAAGGCAGCAACCGGGGGGGAGACAAGTGGACGCGGGGTAATCGTCCGAACCAGGTGGAGTGGTTTCCAAATAGGAGGAAGGGAGACACGGGTGAGCGGGCAGGCGGATGGACGGACAGGTTGGCAGTCACCGCGACAGGCGCACTCGCTCTTTCCAATCGCGCCGCGGTCACCTCTTCAGAGTCGTCAGCGGGGATCAGTGCAGCTCCGGTGAACACGTCACGGGGGGGAAATGAGCGGTTTGCCCCGGACGACTGTCAACACGGGGAGTTTGGATGGAGTGACAGGAGGCGAGGGGGCGAAGGGGTCCGCCCAAGAAACAAAGAGGGGACGGGTGTGAGCAGGGAGGCGGCGGAGGGCAGGGAGAACAATTTGGGCCACAACACCTGCAACCCAGAGTTTCGCGATCACTCAAACCAAAGTCAAAAAGAAGAAGGTTTCAGCAGGTGAGACTTGTCTAGCTCGAAGCGTCAGATTTCAGTTTTATCAGTTCATCCAGTCCTCGTAGCTGTAGGCTGCTGTTCAGGGTGTGGCGAGGAGAGAGAAGCGATCGAGAGGGACAACCCCGGCACGTCTGATATATGCCCTGTCTCCTCACTCTTGGCCATCACCGTGCAATTACACACACACACACACACACACACACTGCTTCCTGTGTCCGTCCATAAATCACAGCGCTCACAAGACAAAGAATGTGACACATGGAGCGGGGCAGGGAGGAGCGGGGCAGGGAGGAGCGGAGCGGAGCGGCACGGAGAGGAGCAGGCTTGTGAACTCTAGGCCAGATCACTGCCAAAGTGCCTGAGGAGGAGTGGGTGTGGCGGAGGTGGCGGGGGTGGATTGAGATAGTGGATGAGACTGACAGGGATGAATTATCGTCCCCTCCTCTCCTCCGACCCGACCGTGCAGCGCCGGATCCATCGGAGGCCAGTGCCCTTGTCTCTCCGTGCGCCTCCCTCCCTCTGCGCCTCCCTCTGGAGGGGACGCCGGGGAACATTCCTGGGCTCCAGCTCCTCCACTCTGGGCATTAATCCCCTACAGCTGTGCCCCTTACTCCCCCACTCCCTCCCGCTTCGCTCCTGCCCCCGGTCCCACTCCCCCGGTGCTTTCTCACCACAGCTGGCCCTTACACACTCTTAATACATTTTTCACAAGCTACTCACAAGTGACACATGTAAAGCAGGCGAGTTCTGTCGCTCTACATCACCATAGCGACAAACACTCATGTGCATACACAAATATATACACATGAAAAAAACATCCAGTGCGCACAAACTATTTTATGCTGCCACGGTTCCTGGTTGTGACACACACACCCACACACACACACACACGAGCACACAGCTGCAGATGTACACAGTAAATCCCCCCCGGCTGTGCCCTGGAGCCTCTGCTGTGAGACTCGGCCGAGGGCCCGAGGCCCCAGCATCACACAGCGAGACCTCAGGAAAGCCCAACGTGACTTCTCTCCTGTCCTTTGAGACCGACTCCAGCTCCTCCCTTCATATTTAATACTGAGACCAAGGAGAAACTCAGGGAATAACGCGGATGGGGGGGGGGGGTTGGTGTAAATTATAGAAGAAGTGGGAGATAGAGATATACGGGGCTGTAGATATATACGAAGGTCATGCTGAGTCTTTTGTCACCGAAAGAAAAAAAAGATGGATCTGATCATATTCTCCAACTCTTCTGAGGCCGAATCCTTTCTGTCAGCCAAGTAAATCGGACTGTGCCGTAATTGTGTTGCCAAAAAGTGATTATCGCAAAATAGTATATGTTGCCCTTTATTAGCGTATTAATTGTTAGAATGAAATATCCCTGCTGCCGTCAGTTACACTCTGACCCCGTAAAGACTCCACTGAGGGTCATGTAACTCCATACGTCTATGAATGGTTCAGGGGTCCGTGCCTATCGGCGCGAAGGTAAGATTCAAGTTGTGTATTGTCCACCTGTGTCAGTGTGTGTATCATTATGTGTCTGCATTAAGAAGATCTAAAAAATCAACAAGATCAGACCACACTGAGGAATGTGGTACAGACTTGCTACCCCCCCCCCCCCCCCAACACTCTGACAGGCAGGAGTGGAGTTAATAAGCCATGTCCCAAGAGGGGCTGTTTCGTGTGTGTGTGTGTGTGTGTGTGTGTGTGTGTGTTTGTGTGTGTGTGTGTGTGTAAGGATGCAGGGGCTCACCGGAGCACAGGAGTAAATTAAAACACACTTTAATAAAGTGACCAGAGGCAAGGCCTGTAGGACACCTCGTTCAGCACACACACACACACACACACACACACACACACACACACACACACACACACACACACACACTCCTCCGGGACAGGATGGAGAGGTATCCTGGTGAATGGAATGTGGACAGACGGGGGGACAGCAGCAAAACAGTCCGCTGGAGAGACGAGTACAGAGGAAGAGAGAGAGGGTGGACGCGGGGAGGAGGAGGAGGAGGAGGAGGAGGAGGAGGAAGGAGGGAGGAGAAAGGTCAGCAGCAGCAGCCTTATAGTGTTACGAGCTCCTCCGGTCGGGCCAGGTGTCTCCCAACCAAATAAACCCCTTCACTTCTCGACTGCACCTCCCACTGGCTCAGGATGGGTCAGCCTTAAACCTCAGTCAGTGCACTCATCATCTGGTTAAGACTAGCACTGCAGTGTCCATAAGGAAAGAGCTCTGTTTGAAGAGCGAGCTGGAGAATGCAGTCCTGAAGATGATACGGTTGAATTCTTTGCACGTATGAAACTTCACACTTCAGACACCTGCTGTAAAGCCTGAAAACGACCCAGAGTGCTGAGCTCAAACCTAAAATCAACCTCATGTCTCAGATGAATATGACACTAGTGCCTAATCTTTGCTTTTGCGGAGATCATAATTGAAGAAAACATAATAGAAGTGGAAACAGGGAAAACTTAAAAAACAGTCAGACAAAACAAGTTCTGTGTGGAGAAATGACATAAATGTTGTGTTTCTCAAAATAACACACAGAATGAAATCTATCTCCTGACATCTGTCTGTGGCTCACATATCTCGAGAGGCGCTCCTCTGATCGCCTTCACACCTGGCAGGTGTGTGTGTGTGTGTGTTTTAAGGACCCAAGGAAGTGCAGTGTGGAATTTGGTGGGAAATGTTGAGATTCTCCAGTTCAGGGTGCATGTGTACTGCACTTTGAATAAACAGGTGAACAGCAGTGGCCTCAGGGTCGAGAGCCTCAGCAGCAGGTCTTCACTTGCTGTGGTTTCATTACTGCAGGTCACTTTGACAGCTTCAGAGAGGAAACGTCTTTAAGTGTTCTTCAGATGATTTATTCAAAGTGTTTGGGTGGGATTAACAAATAGTGGCAGAAACTTGGACTATGGGCAGAAAAGGTCTCTGGTTCGTCTCTGGTTCGACTCCACGGAGAAAAGACGAACCTGGATTGATCTGTCCAAAAATCCAAGAGGATTCTCCCTCCCCTGTCTAGTGCCCCTGAGCAAGGCATCTTACTCCCCCAACATCTGCTCCCCGGGCGCCGTACATGGCTGCTCACTGCTCTGTGTGTCCTGCACCAGATGGGTCAAAAGCAGAAGTTACATTTCACTACCTGCATGAGTGTGCATGTGCATGTCTGTGCATGTTTTTGGGACTAATAAATGCATCTTAATCTTAATCTTAAACTTCTCAAACTGTTTTTAAACCTATGAGAGACATTGTTTCAGAAGCGTGAAACGTTGCCACAGTTCAAACAAGCACCTGATAATCTAAATGTGGTGCATCTACAGAATTGTTCCCTAACTCCACCATCATCGTAATATTTTTCGTATGTGCCTCTGTGCTCCTGTGATGTTTTATATGTAACAGTAAAAACGTGGCCTCAGTGATGTTGTTGGCTTTGGGGAAAGATTAAAACATGGAAGGAAACTTGTTCTTCATTTACTTGTTGCCTCTTAAAGCCTCAGTGGGTTTTGACTGACATGGTGAGAGGAGAAGCAACGAGTGGAGCCGGGACAGAGTTTTCATTTCGCAGAGAACGAACCCTTACACAAATGAACTGTGACACCGATGTCGAATGGGAACAAGCTGTGTTTTTGTGGTCCAGTATTGTCTGCTTCTTAATAATCTCATTTTTGGTGTACGAACAAAATACCTCCCACGCACTGATCCCATCTCAGCTCCAGCACATTCAAATGAGCCGTTTCCTACATGCAAGGACACACACTCACACACTCACACACTCACACACACACACACACACACACACATACACACACACTGGCAGGACTGCAGCCAAGAGCTGGGGACTTCCACTGTCACTGCTGCCAAGAGCTCCTAAGTTCTTCCAAAAACGACTTGAGATAGGAGCGTCTCACACACACGCACAAAAAGCACACGCACGCACACATGCACGCACGGTTCTTAGGGAGGCCAACAGACGCACTGCCACCTCTACGAAACCCCCCTCTAGCCAGCAAATCGCTTTCTGCTGATCCGACGGAAACAGACGTCGCCAGGCGGGAATACAAGGCGACTCATCTCCCATGTAGTTTTCATCTATTTAAATGAAGTGTGTTTTAATTTGAGCTGCTTTGCATTTGACTGTGGGGCGTCACAGCATGCGATGAGTAATCGCCTTTGATTATAGCACCTCGCCTTGCTCTCTTGCTAAAGGCAGCGACTCTATCTATCTATCTATCTATCTATCTATCTATCCGTCTATCCATCTACTGTATCTACTGTCTCTCATGTTCTCACATACGTTTACTTAGATACAAGTACAAATAAATAGACAAAAATGTAAAGTTTGTTGTCATCACGTACAGTTGTTGTGATAAGCTTTAAGTGCTCAGCTACATCTGAACAGCCATTGTTTGGACAAAGCTTCTAAAATAAGGCCCAATGTGTGAGAGACAGGAATCGTCCTTCACCATCTTTCCCCTCGTGTACCCCGGCCCAACGCAAGCTGTTCTCAATCTGATGAAAGGAGAGGTGAGGGCCCAGCCTCAGGTCTCCCCCCCCCCCCCCCCCAGGTGAGTGGGGCCCCGTGCCGGGCCACATGTGAGGGAAGCTGGATCTCTGGAGCTGTGGACGTTGACACAGAGTCCCCACCCTGAGTCCGGCGGGTGTTTGTGAACAGTGGGCCTGTTTTGGAAGAGAGTGTCCGCACCACAGCTGTTGAACAGTTCAAGGCGGGGAGTCCTTCTGGGCAGGGGGACTGGGCGGTAATGAAAATTCCCCAGGAGAGAAGCGAGGGGAATTCTGCGCTGTTATTTGTTATGAGAAAAAGGAGAAGACAGCGACAGGAGGGGAGAGAGGGAGCGATGTCAGAGGAGGGGAAGGAGTCAGAGGAGATGGCTCCAGTGAGTGGGTCTGTTTCTCAGTGTGTGTGTGTGTGTGTGTGTGTGTGTGTGTGTGTGTGTGTGCTCAGGTGGTCAAACAGTCACTCCCATCTTACCAACAAAGACAGAAACCTTCTTCTCTTTCTTTCTGTCCCATTTACTTCATCTGCACTTGTCACTGATTTTTATAACGTGGTGACATCATCGCATTCAACAGGCGTTTAATCCGATGGAAACGGTTCGAAATGGCAAGGGGTCGCGGGTGGGGTCACATTTAAACAGATCCTCCTGCCACACACACACACACGCACACACACACAAACGCAGTGTTCAGTTTTCAGTTTGTTTTCCTTAGCCCCGAGATATGAACTAGTCATGCTCTCATTCCAGCTGTACTAGTTCCAGTGCTGTGTCTCCCATCTTTATTTGTCCGGGCCTGTGTGTGTGTGTGAGTGTGTTTGTGTGTGTGTGTGTGTGTGTGTGTGTTTTTACATGCACGCTCATACACACACACACACACACACACACACACCAGTATGAGCTTCTGTTTAGAATGAGAGGGTTCCCTGCTGTGTATAGTATAATCCAATGGAACTTGGCAACACACACCATTGTCATTCCTTCAGAGTCCAAACACCTTCGCCACCCGGTCGCTCCGAATGTACACACACCACAGATACAACTTCAACGGGCACACACAGTCAATCCGATACCAAAGAATACAGTTGAGGAAAAGTGAAGGAAGGGAGCCCCCCCCCCCCCTCCCCTCAGTGGCATGGCAAGTGAGCTGCAAAGGCTACTTATCAGCCCAATGTGTTTCTACTTTTCTAATCTGCATCATTTATTATGGGCAAAAACCAGAAGGGGGAACCCGGCCACGGTCAATATTATGACTTGGCGCAGTGACTATTAATGAAAAGAACCCCGGTGTCCTGAGTACACATGTACACATACTTGCACACACATGCACAATAGCAGCCACATGCTTGCACAGTCAGTTTGCTGAAGCAGGCCCCCCTCACCAGAAAAAAACCTTGTGTCTCCAAAGAAAAATATGGTCGTTATGGGAAAAGAACTACAACACAGTCCTTTTTACTCCACATAAAAATATAATTGTGTGGGGCCTTCACAGAGACTTACAAGAGCTGATAAAGAAAATACTGTGGCACAAATTAGAGTGAATCATTTCTGCCTCTACATTTTTCTCACTCCTCACACACATGCACACACACACACACACACACGCATACACCCACAAACGCACAATTCACTGGGAATTAAAGGGACTAGGGACCTTGAGAGATGCCTGGAAGGTTCCTTGAGGCCCAAATGACAGAGCGTGCACAAAAACCAGACCCAGGCACACAGGCGCTCTGCCCTGAGGACAACTCTGGTATAACAGTGGGGAAGAGAGACAAAAACGAGAAAGGTACAGTTTTATTATGTGTTTGTCCTTGATATATATATATATATATATATATACTTTAAATGTGTGTGGCTCTCTGTGTGTGTGTGTGTTCCTGTACGTATGTGTAAGGTAGGGCTGTTTAAGGGGCCTGAGGTCTCTGAAGGATTAATGGTGGCAGGCCAGGCAGGGTAATCAGGACAGCGGATAAGTCCTGGTCATCCAGGCGTTGAGCTGAATAAACATGAGAGCCTGGTGATATCTCCTGCACACTCGCACACACACACACAAAACCACACACAAATAGTCGCACACATGCACACACGTCAGCCCGATCTCTGAAGGAGCCAGACTTGTTCCATGAGGATGATGCCAATCAGACGACTATGTTGCGTGTGCTCACACACACACACACACACACAAAAACTTGATGCAAGCGGACCCACACGGTATTCTTCCTTATTGCCTTCCATTGAAAGGGCTCCCTCGGGTCATTGAGTGTAGCATGGTCCCTTGTGCCAGTAGGCCTCCAATAAGTCCAAACCATATAAAACATGCATGCACTGGGGGGAAAGTCCTTATCCAAACTGAAACCTAGTCTTAACATGTTACATGTGCTTCATATTACAGGATCTCTCCCATGTTTCTGTATTGAGGATACATAAAACTGTAGCCGTATCATTTCTTTTTGAAAACCCCCAATTTTTAACATTTGATAGACCTAGCCAATAATCCTGGTCACAATTACGTTTGCACAACGCTGCCTGACCACAGTTTATGAGCTGCAAATTGTGTTCTTTATAAGTGCATATATGAAACTATGTGAAACAAGTGTTCTACTTTAAAAAACACTCTGGTTGGCTGCGTTGAGTCATCAGTAAAACCAAGAGAATTCTGTGCGTTTACCATACAGAGTAAATGGCTCTTTTCACCACAGGCAACATAAGATAAAGCAACTTTGGGCACACTTTTTTTTTCCAGTTGAAAAACAAGCTGGGGACTATCTGAGAATGGCTTTGCTTGTTGTGGCCGAGCGCCAAGGGTAGGTATGCGGCCCAATGGACACCATCTGCATGAACACGCTTTTTTTTTTTTTTTTTTAAAGCTGCCATTTCAAGTGTGTGCCTGCGTGCGTGTGTACATGTGCGGAGTCGGAAACCAGGAGCAAATGCTTCACGCCGAATCAGGGGGACGAGGTGGGAGAGCAGGACATTCCTGCGAGATGACAAGCCATCACAGTCACACACCAGCACAGGAATGTTGGGAAAACAGACGGGGTGGGTGGGATGCAGGGTGGGAGGTGGGGGTTCGGGAGGATGACTGAGCAACGCGGGGAGAGGGAGACATCGGGGGAAGAAAGAGTGTCACTTCGTTAGACCAGTAGTCATGGGTTTCCGAAGAGGAGCGGAGGAGCTGCTGTAATTAGTTTGCACTCGCTGAAGAGTAGAAAAAAAAAACGAACAGGCAAAGAGATACAGATGGAGGAAGAGAGAGAGAGAGAGAGAGAGAGAGAGAGATGTGGATGAGAGAAGTCTGACTTTTGCCCCCATCACTGCTCTGCCCCCCCACCCCCATCCACCCCCCCCACCTCCCCTGTTGGTGGTTAACTCCAATTTCTGTCATGCAACTGAAAAACCACTGGAGGGGTGAAAGAAAGAGGAAAAATGGATGAAAACAAATCTCCGTGTGTGTGCGTTTGGTGAGTGCATGAAAGTCAGAGGTGGGCTCGCCATAACGACGACAAACGGCCCTAAAATGAGCCGGAGGAATGTGTCTGGTGGCAGACGCAGGATATATGGAGGGCCAGCAAGGAGTGAGAGGGAGAGAGAGTGTGAACACTGGTGAATATGCGCTCCAGATGTGTCGGCCTGTCACGCTGCAAGTAAACACCACCGCTGATGGACAGCTCGGGACTGGATGGCCTCACCGTCTTCCCCCCAGGGAGAGAGCTGGAGAAGGAAGGAGGAGAGTGGAGGAGGAGGAGGAGGAGGAGGGGTGGTGGCAGGAGCAAAAAAAGCGGAGGAGAAGTTTGGGGGGGTGAGGAAGGAGAGGAGAGGGCTCTGTGCTGAGGGACCCGAGCCAAGAGCAAGTCACCCTGAGGACCTGTGTAGCCTGGCAGGCTGGATGCAGAAGACACAGAGAGAGATAGGAGAGAGGGAAAACGACAGGAAGGGAGGAAGGGAGGAAGAGAAAAAAAACGGGGGGAATGGGAGGAAAAAGTCCATGGGAGAGTGAGAGGACGAGAGGGAGGGATAGCTTGGGAGGACTGGGCTTGATTGTTCCCCTCCTGTCCCTCCTCCATGTGGCCTCCAAGGGGGCTCCTGCAGCCTCAGCGAATTTCCGTCTGGCACGGACTTGTGAGCTCCTGGGAGCAAACTGAAATATGAACTGCAAGAATGGAGGACGGGAGGAGTGACGGGGAGAAAGGAGAGAGAAGGGAAAGAAGGGAAAGAAGGGAAAGAAGGAAAAAAAGGACAGAGGCACAGGGACGGGCAGAGTTGTGATGGTCTCTCCCCTCCAGTCTTCCCATAAGTTTGCATTATCTCTCCTATCGACTCTCTGACAGGTTAAAGAGTCGGATTACCCAAATAAGAGAAAAAATAAATGTAATCTTATCGTTGGGATTATCTCGCCATGTAAAAACTTTTTCTTTATCTGCTGAGGTTTTGAAATATCAGTTTCCCAGTACAGTGGAAGTGAGCAGAACTTTCTTTGTGTTCAAACAACAACAAAAACTTCCACAAAAGAGTGGGTCTTTCCAGAAAAGTCGTTCCTGCTACACTGGATAATGCTGCCAGCAGTTTTAATGGGACTATTTTTTTGGAGAAACCTTTAATTGAAAACTTCCAATGATGTCCCTGGCCGTGTCCCTGGCAACGGAAACCTCCAAATAAAACCACAGTGATTGATGACAAGACAAAAACTGTCTGGTAAAGGGTGAGGCAGCATTAATGGTTTATGTTCTTCTGATTTTATTTCATTAGTGTTTCAACAAACCTGGAATTACTTTTTCTGCAGTCTGCTAAATAAAAGCAGGCCAGGTGAGGTGCAGGGGCAGACACCAGTTTACTCCTGTGACCTGTGTGTTCGATGCCCGCCTGCCAGACACATTTCCTTTCATGGAATAGGAAAGATACCACCAAACAGACACACACGCAGCAAACAGCCACAGGTTCGGTCTCCACATGTTCACCTCGAGCGGTCCTACCTTTCCTATCACACTCTTGTGAAACCGTGCCGTATTGTTCCAACTGTTCTTCTGTTTCTTTAGCTGCACGGGGATGGGCGCGCTCCAGCCGAGTGTGAGAGAGAGAGTGCATGATTGGATGAGTGCGTGTGCGCTGAGGTCAGGTGACCATCACCGGGCACGAGGGCAGCCCCAAGTGCATGCTGGGTCGCCGCGGAACATTAGGTGTGTACCAAAAAAGGTGAATACATGCCGTGAGGGATTTTGTTAGGAATTTGTAATTGTTGTTACACAAAATTAGAAAGGTCCCTTTTAATGTCGTAATCTCTGAGCCCTACACTACACTATGGAGGGATGGATGGAAGGATGGATGGATGGATGGATGGATGGATGGATGGATGGATGGATGGACTGACTAAACTCCACTTAGTTTATCTGACAGCTGTTATAATCAGTTACTGGTTTAAACTGCTAAAAAGAACATCAGTTATCACTTTAAAATGCCCTTTGTAGTTATTTTACTCCAGTTCTAAAAGTAAATGTATAGCAGAATATTAAAACACGGTCGTTCTGCTGCGTAGCGAGTACTTTTACTCAGTAGATTTTTGTTAATGTAGGACCTTCTGGTTTGTAATGGAGTATTTCCCCACGTTGGTGTTGCCTGATTAAACGATCTGATCATTATTTATCACTGAGGGCTGCACTTTGAAAATTTGACAGGGTCATGACTGATGAGAAATGACAGGAACCCCGTCTGCAATCACACACTCCAAATGTGATACGTCCTGTAATCACACAGTGAACATGTGATCTGGCACACATCTAATACACCTTCACCGGGCGCTTCCTCTACCACATTAGTCGATCTGCTGAATGTGTCGGGGGGGGGGGGCTCGCGTAAAGCAGATACATTTGAGTCGCGTCAAGTGCAATGGAGCTGCTATCAGAAAGCAGCACTGATGACACTACTGCATTAAGCAGCTGTCCACTCCCATGATCATTAGCACGATATGGATGCAGCGGAGCAGTGAGCAGGATGCTGGGATGGCTACAAAGACAGGTCTCCAGAGGTGGGGGGGGGGGATGAGTCTAAACAACATCAAGTCACCACATCCCTCAGAGACAAGGTTCAAACTTTTACAGGCACAAACAAGCACATGTGGAAGTCTCCCAGAATCTTTCCGCGATAATCAAATTTGATCACTCACTCGGCTTCTGTAAACACGGGACCAGATGGCAACATCATGGAAAACAGGACTTTTGGTTTTTAAAAAGCCGCTGTTTATGACGTCGTTTTGTAAAGCCTGAGTGATATTGACGTTTAGAGGCCGAGGTCAATGACGATGCCAACATTAGTGGGCCAAGCCTGTCTCTTACGATATAGTGGCCGATATTTATCGAATCACATCTTTTCTTTCTTGTTTATTCCGTAAAATGTGTTTTGATACGTGTTTATTTAATCCTGTCCTAATTGCTTATGTTACCTTCCTACTTACACCAAGTTTAGCCGAGGCGGCCGTGAGGACCAGACCTGCTCGGAAACCGCGTCCGTGAAACATGAATTTCACAAATAAAATAAAAAACTCCCAGTCCACTGATATGAACTGCACGGCAGATTAAAGGTGGTGAAGAAAAATCCATCAACGTTCTATTTAAAGCTTGAATGAGTGTGTTGGCCGTAAGCATTTATCAAATTCTCACTCCGAGATGTAACCTTGCTCATTCAGTCGTCCCACTATCTGGCCAATAAGGGGCAATTGTAGTAAGATAGTGTCTAATTAGCTTAATTATGAGTTTCAAGCAAGGGATTAACAGATAGAAATCAGAGGTGGTTGAAGATTAGAGCTGCTCCTCTAACTGAATTGGTTTGCCGCGAGCGATGAGCGCTGTGACCCATAGGAGATGAGGAAAGAAGGTCATTAAGAAAAGCAAAGACCACAAGAAAATATGTATCTATACGTTTATTCTAACCAAGCCCCACATCCAGCCATGGTTACCAGCATATGGTTGGTATTATTTTGGAGCTGTATGGGCCACTGTCAATGACGAGGGCACGCCGTGTTTTCCCACTGTGAAAAGAAAAGTCACATCGGGGGTAATTATCTGTGACGTTGAGACAGACATGGCTTCCTACCACACACACACACACACACACACACACACACACAGACACACTCCGATATACAAACCCTAACATTTATGCATGGCCATATGGTCCCTGGTGCACAAATGTATGACTTCCAATGTGTGTGTGTGTGTGTGTTTGTGTTTACTGAGCTATGGATGGGTCCCCCCCCCCCCTCCCCCCTCAGAGCTGTGGGTTGAGTGAATATTCTCAGCACGTTGGGACAGTCCACAACACAGTGCGTCCCTGCAGACCCCTGCCCTGCCTGCCTGTACCCTCTGATTTGGACAGAGGGCAATCAAGCAGACCCAGTAAACAATACACAGCGAGGCCCCGGAAAAAACCACAATAACTCCGCAATGTATTCTTCTCATACCGCTAGGGACAACACTGTTTGTCCAATCACTGTGGGGTCGGAGAGGCGGCGTAAAGGCACTATTAAAATGATCAAGGATGCCGGTTAATGGCCAGTGGAAGACAGGCAGCAGAAGATGACATGCCGTACAGTGCTCTCACGGAGCGTCTCAGGGAACACCCATTAGAAAGACGGCCCATAGGAAAAGATCCAGTATATAAATAGTGAAGTGTCGATAGCTGCTGGCATTTTCTTGTTTATTCTATCCAGGGAGAGACCTCCAGAGATGTAAGTTCATTCTGAACTTGGGGGCCGGAGCATAACTGTGGACGTCCTGCGGAGAGACACATCCAAACTTATTAAGGACGTTCCACAGTGCACCTGTTGGGGAGCACGATGAGAGACAAACACACGTACACACACACATGTATAGTCCCAGGTGTGTCTCAAAACTATTCATCTGTGACCACTGTGCTTGATGCAGCCCCCTAGCTTATGGCACACAGAAGACAGGGCGCCTCCTAAAGGGGGGGGGGGGGGCTTTTACTGAAGAACACAAACCCTCCAAACTAAAAGATAAAACAGATTGTTACGTTAGCTAAGGAGGTTTTCACCCCCGTCTGTTTGTTTGGATTATCACAGAACTAGGTGGGAGGATGGGACATAGGGCAAGAAGGAACACATCTAATTTGGGTGTGGATGGGGAAAAAGGAATTGTCTATCACTTGGTTTAACATAGCAAAATAGGGCCCTTCATCATTATCATTTTGTATCATTGCCTTTCATACCAGCCTTTAGGATTCTGTTGATCCAGAGGACACATTAACAACTATATTGCAACACATGTAAGTGGTTTGTCATGTCAGAGCATTTTCAAACATTCTTTCAAAGAACTTTATAATTTAACGCAACATTCTCCAGTTTGTTGTTGTACTAGTGGCTGGATTTTCCTCAGAAAAAAAGTTAGTAAAGTGCATACAGATAAATAAAGGTGCACGATAAAACCAACAACAGTAAAAAGCTAATAATTCTCAAGAAACATGAATTGCATTAAAACATTTAAGGTGATAGCAAGTAAATCTGGATATTTCTTCTTGTTTTGTGAGCAAAATGTTAATAATGGAAAGAAGCTGCACAAAAAGAATCTTCCCAACTTTTCCCCTCTTCCTACAACAACCACAGAACGGCTACGCTCTATACTTTTCCATAGTTCCACTGTGGAAGTCCAGCTGTGGGTGTCATCTGCTGGCAGAAGTGCAGCAAAGAGAGTGTTCCTCTCACATTACCTACTGCTACATTGAGAAATGATTAGGCTGCTGAAAGCATCTCATTATCAGTATTTATGAGGGAGTGCGCGAGCCGGAGTAATGACAGCTTTACTCCAAAGTGGCACTCTCTCTCTCTCTCTCTCTCTCTCTCTCTCTCTCTCACTTTCTCTCTCTCTATCTCCCTCTTTTCCACACACTCTATTTAAATGTGTACATACAGTAAAGGTATAAACCGTGTATAGATAGATTCAGATCCAGTAAATGTTATCTTACTATGGAACATCAAGGCATTACACCCTCTTCCTCTCTGACTCTTCATATTGAGCCACTTTTAAAGACACGTTTCAGTCAGTGTGTGTGTGTGTGTGCTGCTATACGTTCATCATGGTGAGAAAGAGTTTAGAATATTAGGCTTCATTTGTTGACACATCAATGATGATCCCAACACGTGCAAAAACTGTTGCAATGTGCATGTTTGTTTATTTCTGTAGCCGCTGAATCCATGGACTAGGTGTACAGTACAATAGTATGGATGATTACATTTCAAGTTTCCTTCAGGTACAGTGGGCTACATTCACAAGCACCACCTGTGCAACAGTAGTTTGGATGAATATGACCACGATAGGTAAATACAGCTGCCTGAGGCTAAACTACAGTAACGTAGAAAACACTGCACATGTGAAGACCACTTGCATATTCAGGATATTTTCAGAAGGTTCCTCGTCTTCCGCGCAGAAGAGAACACAAACCGAGGCCGAGTCCGAACCCGACAAGCATTCTGTTTCTCTGTGTACAAACCCGACTCGAGCCCAATGTTTTCCCTGATTACAGGCATATGCAAATGTGAGTGTAAATCTAACTATAGATATACAAGACAACGTGACTGAACTCGACCCAAACCTGAATATCATTTCAAAGATTTGGTTCCGAAACCTGGCTCTACCTACAGAGTTCTGTTAATGTTTGTTCTAGAAAACCTTACCTTTCAAAAGTTTTCAAACATTCCTGAAAAGATCAGTTTTTGGTTGTTTGGTAACCTTTAAATCTGGACAGTGAGAAACTCCACACAATAAATTCAGCTTAGTGTGAACATGGACTAACATCCTCTTCAAGACCAGGGAACATGTCCAATTCTTTGTTCCTTTGTTTAGTTTTAACTTGGTGAACTTGTTGAAAATCAGGCTTCGGTCACAGATACATACCATTGCAGCACTAATCGTTTTTATTTTTTTCATTTGTACACTCAACCCGAGAGACTGAGGAGATTTCTTATTAGTTTGAAGCCTGTTGCCTGAGGGGCCAGAAAGCGATGAGATATTTGACCAAACGCAGAAACCCAATAAGGGGCCATCGATTAGGAAGGATGAGAACTATATTGGACACATAGGTGGCTACAAAGAAATTAAAAAGCCGCAGAAAAGAAATAGAAAAAAATCAAAACCGGAGCACCTTAAATCTCCTATCCTGTCTGCCACAAGTTGTGTGCCTGTTTCTTTGTTTATGTGTTCGATCCCCAGGGCGGCAGGCGTGTTGGTCATCTCATATAGCCGCTAACAAGGCCTGTCAATATTGAGTTTTTTCTCTTTAGCACGGAAACAAGCAGAGTTGGCATTATGCTGCCCCATGTGTATGTTTGTATATGACAAGCCAACAATGGCAGGGTCCGTCCCGCCATCAAGATCCAAGAAGTATTAACAATGAAAATATAAGAAGGTTGAAAAAAGCCCAGCTCACAATGTTAAAGAAGGTAAAAAGAAATTCATGGATCCAACCCCTGATCCAGATCCAAAACAAAAGTGTTTTTTATGTAATCTTGGTTACAAACATCAACCAATATAAAAACAGTCAAGGATTAAAACATAAGCTCCTTGTTGGAATAACACAAGAGGCTTTTGGTGAGCTCTATTAAGAAACAGGTGATTATCTTTCTGAACCGTCCCAAAATATCACCTGTTGACAGTATCATGGTATTTTACTATAGTTATTATTGGTGTAGGAAATTTAAAAACTTCCTCCATGTTTCAATCCGGTTGTATCCTCTTTTAAAAGCAGAAAAATACCAACCAGAGTTTCCAGTCACTCAAGCCTACTCAAAATTTAGTGGAATAACCTTCTTAATTGTCAGGGTTAGTGAACATGTTAAGGGTTAAGTGCTTTGGGTTAACCCTAATCTATCAAGATATGACACTGAGTATATTATCTGTGAAATAGTATCTCTTTGAACTATGTGTAGAAATTATTATTGTTAACCTAACAGCTATACCTCTCACAAAGTGGCAAAGCTGCAATCTGAACATCTTTTATACTTTGACAACAGGGAATGAGAATGTTTGTGCTGTAAATACTAAGTGTGCAGGGGTTATAATATGAATTGGCTGCAACAGGATACATGTGACTTGGGGGCAAATGGATCTAATGGTCGTCTTAATGCCGGCCTTGAATAATGAGGCCTTTGTCTAATAAAACTGGAAAGCCTCCAAATACCTATAGGGACCTCAGCTAGTTAGAGCAATAACAGTCTATCAAAAGAGAAAGCAAAGTGATTACTTAGAGGGTAATAAATACAAGGTCCATGCTGGGTAGGGACTCGGGGCTACAGGCAGAGAGGAAGAAAGAAAGACAGAGGCAGGGACAAAGAGACACGGAAAATGAGAGAGGAGGAGATTAGCGGACATGGCAAACTTTAAACCTCTTGTTTTACAAAGTGCCGTAGCTGAAATGTGGTTCTTGGGAAGATATTAGTCCGACCATCATTATTACACATCGCAAAAGGAAACTTAGATGGATTCAAATCAAATGAAAAGAGAAACAAATTTAAATACATTTTCTCCATCAAGGAGGTTGTTTTTCAGCCCGTTCATTTATATGTTGTTTGGTTGGTTCATCGGTTGGTCGGTTGGTTGGTTGGTTGGTTGAGTGGTTGGTTGATTGGTTGGTTGGTTGGTTGGTTGGTTGAGTGGTTGGTTGATTGGTTGGTTGGTTGGTTGGTCAGCCGGATTAACCAAACAACATATTTCATTGAACTTGTTGGGGGGGGGGGTATAGATGGGGCAAGAAAGAACCCATTAAATTTGGCCATGATCCAAGATTTTTTTTTTACTTTTTAACATTGCGTGAAAGGACTTTGTTTACATTTCACTGGTTTCCAGTTGAATAAAAAAATCGCACGCATATTGAGTGTTTGAAATTTGAAGCAGCTTGATTGAATTTCAGGGGACTGCTGGACCTTGGTGCAGGTATGTGCTTCACTGAGTGGCATTCCTCTTCATCAAGGTGACAAGTCAGATACTAAAACTTGTCCTTCACACCAGACGTTCTGCTTTGCAAAATGTTAAAATTCAGTTAAAACCTACTTCAAAAAAGAGCTTCTAACACGAACACTACAGTCACACCCTATAGTGTTCAAGGCAGCCAAGGGCAGACATTACTATTGAGAAGGAACATTGAGTTCTGAGGGAATATTGTCCCTCGTTCAAAGGGACACATTTCAAGTATGAATGACACGATTGGTTTTGAATAGTTTGGAGAACAGTTTGAAAACCAACACTTTGATTGCTCACACAGACAGAGCAAATGGTAAATGGCCCCTATCCCAAATTCACACACATACAGAGACAGAAAAGCTCTTTGCTGTCTACCCGATCCCAGCATGTCTTACAAGCTGGAGTAGTGCTGACCTGGAGGAGCAGCTTTAAGGCCAGTAGAGTGGGCACAGTAACACCACCATCAATTACAGGCCTGAGAGGGGGAAGAGAGAGTCCAATCAGGGAATTAGAGCAATGTGGGGCAGGAAGGTGGATTGACAGCCTCGGGGCAGAGCCACGGGGTGGAAATGGGGATGACAGAGAGGACAGAGGAGAGGGGGACGGCTGGTCACCGCTCTAACTAAGCCACGGGATGAGGATAATAAAGAGTCAGTCACACAGAGTGAGCGGGGGCCTCAGAGGGGAGAGGGGGAGGGGGGGGGGGGGAAAGGTGCAGAGGGATGACAGAAGTGAGAGATGGACTTCATCAAGACTGCTGCCCGATGGTCCGAGTTCAGACTGTTGCTCTCTTTCTGTCCCTCTGTCTTTAGGGCACGGAAAGTGTGTGAGTCTCTGCATGTGTGTGTGTGTGTGTGTGTGTGTGTGTGTGTGTGTGTGCACTGGCTCAATCACCAATGACAGGTGAGCGATTCATTGCCCCTTACTAGAGTGACCAATGCCTTTCCATTCCAGGCCCTGATCTATTTCAGCTAATGTATTACTGGAGGAGCATCACTGTCCCCTTGCTGCTGACATGGTGGGACTGACCTGAGCACAGCTTCACCCAGCTGCACTGGACTGCACTGGGCTTTCCTCAGTGTTACACACATCAATTAGAATCAGGAAGCTGAATCCTGGTCAGATTAAATGTTCTATTTTTAAATAATGAGGACATAATTAATGATTGATATTCAACACATCAGTTCATTAATAATTTAATTTATTAATTTGTTATTTTGATAAAATATTAAATTTGAGTTAACACTTCTGCATGAGATGTCATTTTGGAGCAACGGCTGAAAAGATGGATGAGGTTTCAAATGAACAAACAAGTTGCAATAAATTATTTGCACCTAATATGCAACGTTTTCCCCATTTAAGTGTCATAATTTTGTTTCTTTTACACCATTCAGTTGTTTCAGAGAAAACAGTAAATAAAGCATCCATTGCATTTAAACAAAACTTCCCCATGACAAAATAATGTGACAATTAATCTACATTTTTATCTTCAGTCAAAATGCAGCACATATGTGAACGAAAGTCGTCACGCACATTAATAACAGGAGTCATAAAACAAGATCCTGCTCATATGGTTGGTTGTGCATATCGGACGAGCGAGAGCAGAGAGGAGCAGAGGACAGGAGAGAGAGATGGAGTGGGCGCTGCTCTGTCCCTCCTTGGGGACCAGGCCTCCCCTCCTGGCTGCCCATTAAAAACAGAATTCCTCCGCAAACTGTTTGTGTTTTCAGTCTCACTCCTCCAGGGTGCTGCTCGCCACAGCACAAGACAGTCACACCACGCCCGCCCTCTCTCTCTCTCTCTCTCTCTCTCTCTCTCTCTCTCTCTCTCTCTCTCTCTCTCTCTCTCTTTCTCTCTCTCTCTCTCTCCTTTCTGCCGTGGCTTTAACATTCCCTTCACTGCTCCGTCTGCACAGCCAACATGTGGCACATGTCCTTGACAAGTCAAGACGATCCCTCACCGGAGGAGTTGGGCAGCAGTGTCAACCGAGCACCCCCTTTTTTTCTTCCTCCCTCGTCCTCCTGCCTCCCCTCTTTCACTCTCGCTCTCTTAATGTCGAGTTGCCAGGGTAAACGGGGGCCAGAGGAATCTAATAACTGTGACAGTGGGGCTTTTGGCATTGTTCCTTGAAGCTGTGCAGACACACACAGGGCTGTCTGCTGGCTCTAATGAAAGGTTAAATGAATAGGACAAAGTGACAGGAGGTACAATAAAGAAACAAGAAGGAGGAGAGAATGTGTGAGCAAGCATGTGTCCGTGTGTCTCTGTGTGTGAGTGTCTCGAGGCCAGCCTCCTTAACTCAGGGAACAACAAGGACAGCCCCTGCACAGCACCACAATATTCAAAACACATTGGTCTGCAGCACGGTGTGTGTGAGTGCGTGTGTGTGTGTGTGTGTCTGTGTTGTGCGCATGTGTGTCTGATTCTCTCACCAGGACACAGATGCTGAAGAGGAATTCCAGCATGGGGTTCTTTGATAAATGTTAAGGTCACTGGCAGAGGGGAGGGCAGGGTGCAGCAGGAAAGGAGGCAGAGGGAGTGACGAGGGGGGACGCATGTCTCGTCTTGTGCCTCTCCCTGCCTGTGCCTTGGTGGAATGCGGAGTCACATGAAAGAGGCCCTCTCTCTCTCTCTCCCTTTCCCTCTCTCTCCCTGAGACTCGTCTCCTGTGTCTGTCTCAAAAGCGCCACTGTCCCCCTCCCGACACACTACCTGTCAGCAGATTTTGCCCCAGCTACGAAAACACCCGAAGCCACAAACGCACACAGCCACAATCATAAGCATGCAGGCATGCACCCACAGATACATGCAGCTGTGCTTTAACTTTCCCTCAAACAGGAAAAGTGAACAAAGATACAAAGAAACACACCGAATCCTGAGCTTAGACTTCTTAATTACTGTGATTATCACTTTAACAAGCAGCTCGGTCACCAGCAATCACAGGGTACGGTGTGTGTAACGTGCCGTCCAGGTGTGTGGTTGCATGGCACAGCTCGGTTCAATGGAGGAGGTATAATCAATTAAACCGGCATGTGCCTCTGGGATTGGGACATGAGTGAAGTCAGGTTTAATATTTGACATCACACTAAAGGACGATCGAGATTTTTATGAAATCTGTTCTGTAGACTTAAGTCATGTGTTGCTCCAGACCCATTGTAAACCATATGAATTTAAACGCTCACTGCCTTGGGTGGTTGGCAGCAGTAGCACAGTAGCTACATCAAATACTTAATATGAACAGTTATATATTTGTCAGTGTGATCTAAAACCATTACAAATAACTGTAATGGTCTATGTGAGAAAAATGTCAGATGCTTTATTCTTTGGTGTGAGTACAAGGACACAAAGCATCAACTTCTTTCGGAGGGTAAAACCTGAGACAACTACAAAACCTGCATCTATTTCTGTGTTTCGGATGCAAGTGGTCGACATGCAAAGGATCCCGATCTCTGAGATGAGGCCTTGTAGGGGGTGAAAGAGCAACAACTATGTGTGGGTATAAGTAATTGGAACCAGGAAGTTCCTATCTCCTCTCTGAGTCTGAACTCACTGTGAAAAGAAGCAACAGGGAGCCTGTGCCACAGTCAAAGTTGTATGGAGCCAAACTGAAAGGTGTAACATGCTGCACATGGTGTCTTTGAGGCCTGAGGCACTCAGTGCAGTCTGAATGGCTTCCAGAGTCGGGGGACTACCTGCCACGGCCGTCAAATAAAGAAAATGAGAGAGGCCTCTCACACACCACATCATCAGAAGTCTTCTCTGAGCCTAAACCTCATGAGAGCTGCGGCCACATTGGTATAAGGACGTTTAATATAACCAGCCGGGAGTCAGGCTCAAGTGGAAACCTGGGAAAGGAAACTGTCCTCCTATAAAAACCAGTCAGTCAGTTGAAATGACACATGGGTTTAGGTTCAATTCACAAACCCCTGTTTTGCACATATAATACTGATGTGAGCAGAAAAGGAAGTCGGATGACATTGTTATGGAGTCATAAAGTCTGATAGTCTGAGGTCGAGATGAACAAAACACTCTAGCAGTTCAGCCCTCTCACAGACGAGGGAAGTACAGAGTTGCAAATCACAGGAGTGGAGGCACATTTTACCTGGGATTTACAAGGCTGTGAAACCAGCTCAGTAACTGGGGTGTTGCTTTAGGAAACCTTAACCGCAGGTGCTCATCTCATTTGTTGTGTTGCTCATGCGCTGCTCGATCCGATCGATAACGGGGACGAGCGCCTCGTTCTCGGTGAATCCACTGCGTGCGAATCCAGTGCGTTGCAGCTGCAGTATATTAAAAAGCCATCGTGAACATTTCTTCTTCTCACTTGAGCAGGCGTTAAAATGTCTTTCACTAAACAGTGAAGACGACTTCGAAGAGCAGTCAAAGAAGACGCCTGAAGGATGACAATGAATCGTGAGGTCCGGTTCTGGGACAGTACAGAACCAAATCCGATTTGAAATGAGCGACTTCTGGAGCGTTCAAAGGTGATCAAGGTAAAAACAACACTGTCAGCACAGTTAATACCGGAGAAGTACACACTCAGGGCAATAACTCCAAAGTCAACATGCTACCTCTCCGTCCTCGGGAATTTTTCATGAGCCACCACTTATCTTGTCATATCAGATTTCTTCCACCAGCCGTTTTTCACAAGGAAGAGAAAAGATGTCTTCAGGGCAAATTATTCTCTTTTAATCAAATCACTCTGTATGGCCTGAGGAGATCTTTCCTTGCCTTTTGAGTCACTGGGGCATGGGCCACTAATGCACCCCACCCCCCCTCATAAAAAACACACACACACACACAGACACACACAGTCATACAAACATCCAGCGTGCATTGAAACAGCAGCCGTTTGGTGTCTTTTTACCTGAAACTAACAAAATGAGACTCCACAGGAAAATAAAGGAAAACACAAGAAGAGAGCAGGGAACAAAGTGGTGTCTGGAGTTTCCATCACAAGCGAAATCCCAGATTTTCTCACTCGCTGTTCATGGAACAAAATCGAACAACTTTATTCTGGAGTGCAGCCTGCGCAGGAGGGAGCTATAAAATATAAATTATACCACATAACCCTATACCTCCCAACTGAGCCATTTGGTTACAACTGTACTCCTGTTTGTTACACAGCGTCTCCGGTACTTCTGTAGCGTGGACATGAGTTATATTTCTGGCCGGCGCTGAAGCACGTATGGATTACAAGTGAAATGTAATTTCCCTACCGATCGGACCGTTGCCACCCAGTGACACTGAGGTGTTTATTTTACACAGTTTCCAGTAATTACTGTAGTGCTGGGCAGAATCAATTAAGGCCACCCCAGAATACAGCTGAAAATGTGCGAATCACGGCCGAGTCTGGGAGGACAAAAAAATGTGGTGGGGCTACGTTGCTGAATAGGCTGAGCTGTGCAAAATGTGTTCTATCATTTCTCACTTTAAACAAATAAAGACCGAGGGAGTGTGTGGCGTCTGCTCACACTGGGTGTGTTCGCGTCCTGAGACCAGAGTTTTTCCTGATTCCTGCCTTGAGGAATACGATATTGTTTGGATTAGCATGTGAAATGAAGGCTGTCGGGGAAAAAAAATGGGACATAAAAAAGTGTAACATGTGTAAGTACAAGCGTCAGATTACCGTTTAAACACAGCGTGTAGAGCCAAGCTGGATTTTAATCGGACTAATTTGCCATTTCCATGTGTGATCTACCTCCTCGCCACCGAGACATTGCTATCGCTCAGCAGATTAAAACTCTTGGAGATAAAAGTCAGCCGAGGACATCTTGAATGCTCATGTCATTAAACAGCTGTCTATTTATCTCTTTTTTTTTTTAATCACACAAACACAGACCACATTTCAAAATGTACTCAGAGAAATGGCCGGTGAAAGTGTGTGAAGGTTTTGGTTTCTTACTTACGTATGCTGAGGTGGGAAAAAAAATCGAATTATGTCTCTCACATGTATATTGTTTTAAAATCAAGTACGTCTCACGCCGGGCTCCTTATTAAATCAGGTGTCCCGCGATCCGATTGGTTTGCGCGTTTCTCAGTGTCTCTGTTTAGTCGCTGAATCCCACAGCTTGTGTTACAGTGTCCTGTTCAAAGGTTTTCATCTCCAGTCACCACGAGGTGTATGACCCCCTTCTCCCCCTTTTCAAAATATTACCTCTTCTGCCGCTGCCAAGACACACTATCAGTCACTCGAGAGATTAACGTGGGGCCGAGGACACGTGAAGATTCGCAGGGCCGCCGCATCAGTGCAGCACTGACCCGCCTCTGTGTGAGTACGAGAAAAAAAGGGAACGCTGCAGCGGTGTTGTCTTGATGTTGCCGAAAGCATCGCTGAAACGTTTGCGTGTCGTGTGCAGATGGTGGAGATAGAAAAAACTGCTCTCTCAGCTTTTCCCTGAATGTCTTTAAGTGTGAGCGTATGTGAAAGCCGATATCACCCTTCATCTAAAATAAGTTGTGTTTGTTTGTTTTTCTCCTTCCTGCTCCACACTTAGCGAGCCGCTGGGGTCAAGCTCCTCAATTCAGAGCGCGGCCTCATCCCGGCTCAAGCTGCACAGAAGATATGGAGGAACATGGAGGTCAGGAAGTGATTATTCCCCCTAATTAATCACATAAAGTAAAAAAAGGAGCAACAAAACACCGAGAACTCACAGGGAGAGATATATAAAAAGATACGCGAGTTATTAAAGGATCCTAAGCGCACTTAGCACCCATTCTTTTTTAATAAAGAGGAGGCGGAAGAGAGAGAGAGAGAGGAAGAAAAGCAGGGGAAATAGAGAGAGGATGGAGTAGAGGGTGGGTGAGGAGGGGGGGGGGAGAAGGGGGGAGAGAGTTCTCCATGTGAGCAGTAATCAGAGGAAACCAGCAGGGGGGACAGGGAGGGTTGGTGGGGTCAGAGCGGAGCACCACTAAGCAGCCTTTCTCTTCATTAGCAGCCTCTCTAAGGGGGGGCGTCACAGGCCTACCTGTCCAGCCGATTATTGAACCGGCTAACCAGTGGCTCCCACCCCACGCGCACACACTCGCACACACGCTCCCCTCTCTGATTCCTGCAGACCCAGAGGAATCACGACCCTGCTGCAGCCTCGCTCACAACTTTCACTTTTCCTCTAACCTCACGTAGCAGCGCCACACAGGCTCGACCGGGGCACAGCCCCAGTGCAGGAGGAGGACGTCTGCCTCCACGTTTTCCTCTACATGGAGTTGTGCTCTCCAGTCTCGCTTGTTGTTTTTATATATTTGATTCACGCAGCAAAAACAGCATGACCTTTTTCTCTGTCAGTAACTCTAAGAATGTAATGAGAGTACAATTATCTGACACACAAGAGAGAGAGACAGAAACACAGAAGGAGAGGAACAACAGCTTATTTTTTTTTTACTTGTGTGACTTAAGTGGTGAAGGGAATCCAGATCCCCGGCTGCCCTGGCACAGGGAGAGAGAGCAGCGCAGAGATAAAAGTAATGAAATGACACTCCTGGAATGTAAATTGGCATTCTTCACTAGAGAAGCAGCACCAGCTCGAGCTCATGAAACATCCCTGCCACACACTCGGGCCGCGCAGGCCAAAGCACTGTGCGAGACATTCACCTCAAACACACACACACACACACATCTCGCTGATGAGAGTGTGAAGGTACTTTTGTGGCACTTTTTAAGTCGGGCCGTTCATCTCAATCTCTTTTGCTATTCCTCTCTTTCTAGCCCTCGCTCCGACTTTTTTTTATCCCTCTGTCCGCTGCAGCGTTCGGAAACGTCTGCGCTGAGAAGTTCTAACACTGACAGGAAATGCACTTCAGCTTGTGTTTCAGGTCGGCTGCAGGAGCTCCCTACGAGGTGAACTGCAACACAGGGACAAATCAACCGACCAAAGAAAAGTTTGTGCGGCACTATCCGGCATTTTTGCAAAAAAAAGTGAGAAAGGACACTGTCATATTACAGTGTTGCTAACTCAAATAAATAGAAATGAAGAGAAACCATAAAAAATGATCTAAAACATTGTTTGCACTGGAATCTATAGCACATGTCTGGTTTCACATAATCCCAACTCTAATAAAGACGATAGCCAACATCCACTGAAAATACAGACTGTTGATATTTCAAGACAAATTGGTTGAAGATTGCTGGACAATAGCAACTCCGGAAGAGATTCTGCAGGATTTCCAGCAGAGGGGTTTTAGGCCTGAAAAAATAACTCCAAATTTTGCTACTTTACAAAAATAAAGTCAGCTCACGTTAAAGTGAGAAAACAAACTATATAACTCAATACAGTTTTATCAGACTGGTGTATTTACAGTGTGTGTGTTTGTTGCACTGCTTTGCTCTTGAATCTTAGCATTTACTGGTTTGCATGCATTGGTAAATATGTCAGTTAGAAGCTACAGGTGGCTTCAGACGTGAATATCATGGAAACCAAATAAGAAAACCATTTTAAGAAAATCGTTGGGACTTTATCTGGAGTTAACGATTTACCTCACACACCTCTCGTACAAAGTTTGTGATCCCACTGAGGAGAGCAGAGAGTCCACTAACATTTTTTCAAGGCAGGACAAAATCTATAAAATGACATGAAGGGAAGTACAGGTGATATTTTTCATTCACTGACTCGGGACAGGTCTCATATCTGATCAGTTTGAACATGTGAGCTGCAGGGATCAGTGTTGTGTTCGTGACACAAGGAAACAAGAATCAAAGCAATCAGAAAAAGAAGAAGAAGAAAGTAGGATTTCTTTTTTTAAAATGCTGCTTTAAAGTTGATCAAGTAGGATGATGAGTCATGGGAGTAACACAAATTATATAAGGGGAAATAAATTATTCACGTAGACTGAAAAAGTTGAACTTCTCATCTGCTCTGATGAGTTGTACACATCAACACACAAGTTGTGAAAAGAAGAAAAAACAATGCCACAGATTATTCTGGTGGTGTGTGTTGGAGTTTGAGCAACTGAAGTACACAAAGTCATATTTACCATCGCTGCATGTTGTGTCTCACAGACCCCGGAGCTGCTGGCACTTCTCAAACTTGGCGTCCTCAAAAAAGTCTGATTTCGCCCTCAAGTGGGGAACTTTCTCCTCGTCCGTGGCGTGCGTGTGTCTGGGCTGCCTCGCGGTGGGTGTTCTGCTCTCTAAACTTCTCGCCGCCGTTTAGGACAATTTCACCTTCAACGCAGGAAAAGACTCGCTCGTGTTTCTCTCTCTTTTTTGAAAATCCAGAGAATCGTGTGTGCGTGTGTGTGTGTGTGTTTGTCCGCACCGCTTCAGCTGGGAAATAACGCGCGTCGGGGGCTTTTTTGGAAACGCGTCGGTCCCTCGGAGAAGAACGCAGGGACCACGACTCCCGCTTCCCCTTCCGTCCGTCCTTTTCCCCCCCGCAAACTGAAGCCAATGAGACGGTTGTGATCGCTGGCATCCAGGAGCAGGGCTGTATCTGCGTGTCCTACCTTGAGGATAAACGCCACACACAAAAAAAACGCCTTCCCACACTCCCCCGATGGTTTCCTTCTGCAGAGTCAGCGCAGTGCGCCGCGGAGAGCTGTGGCCGGTCCGGGCTGGAGAGAAGGTGGCTGCTGTGTGTTCAAGTTAGGGCGAATTCAGACCTGTGTGTGTGTGTGTGTGTGTTTGTTTTACACGCCGCGTGTGTGACTGTAACCAGAGTGACGGCGGGTCCACAGAGCTGATTCACGACGCGAGGCTCAGGATGAAGAGGAGTCACATCCAAGCGCAACATGAAACGAACTGTGCCAAACGCGCAGGCATGGCCCGAGATAAGGAATCCTCAGAGCTGCTCTTTGACAACTTGTGGAAACACTTTGAAAAGCAGCAATGACTCAATGAACATGTATTTAACTTATTATTATTATTGTGTGTTTAAACAATATTGGACCACCTGTAGGAGGAGGAGGGATCAAATGCAACCAAACAGACAATACACACAAAATAAACACAACTTTTATTCCATCTTTTAGCATGCTGTGTGAAGTTTATTTTTGGTGATACAAAGCTGCATTTTATTTTACACTGGGCAACTTTCCCTTTTTTTCACCCCCTCTGCCCTCGCGAGGACGTTGCACGCGCGCACACGCACGTGTTTGAGACACTTGGGAAATAGTTTATGGCTTCTCTGTGTACTGCAGGGATGTGACACCGATTTCCTAAGTTGTGTCCCTCAGATGTGGGCGCGCTCATTAAAGTTTCATTGTGCGCTTGTTTTTATGGAGGATTTGCTCAGCATTTGACTGAGACATCTCAAGAGTGAGGGGTTGAAGGGGTAGTGTGGTGTGTGTGCATGTTTGTCACTGTGGGTTTGTGTGTATGTGTGTGTGTGTGTGTGTGTGTGTGTGTGTGTGTGTGTGTGTGTGTGTGTGTTTGAGGATAGACTGGAGCAGGAAGAGAGAGACATACAGCAGCTCCTCAGAGTGACTGCCTGCCTCAGCCTGGCTCCTCCGCCGGGGTGAGAGAGGCAGCCGAATCCCAGAGCAGTCATTTCTATCAAGTCAAGCGTCTGGAAGCCCCACTTGCATGTTTGGTCAAGGGGTAAATAATAGATCAGGGATTAGGCTTGTGTAGAATTCATTCCAGGGTAACAAGCTACTGAGGTCCCAGGATATGCATATTCATCGGTTGGCCAAGGCCGTGGGAGAGCGTGGACCATATGCCTGTTTGTCAGAGGGCTTAGATTGCTAATTAAATGAGATATTACATACTTATGTGAGCAACAAACTATTTTTTTTGTGTGTGTCTATTTCCAGAGCTTTGATGCTGCTTTAATTTGACTCAGGGAGTGATTTCTATTCAGCAGTCGTGATAAACCATGTAAAAATATGAATGAGTAATATGACATGTACTGCACATCAAAGCAAAACGTGACCCTTTTTTTCCCCTTTGCCGTCAGCATGTTGCAGAGCTATCAAATTACATTCTGAATGTATTTAGGAAAACAATTTAGTGGAGTTTCAACCTCACTAACATGTGGGACAACGTGTTAAGTGCTGTTTTGGATTATGGCACAAGTTGGAAAAAAGGTTCAAGAAAACAAGTCTTCACACTGATTTGAAACTTAGAATAAATTGAGCTATAAGAAGGCATAGCGATCAGTCATTACTGATATTGACACGAGTGTGTATGTTAATCGAAAAATAGCAAGGAATTAAAGTATCCATCCATCCTATCGCTTATCCTTTGAGATCCACAACAGCTGGAGCCAATCCCAGCTAACATTGGGGCGAGAGGCGGAGTACACCAGGGTACCTGCGTGTCCCAGGGCTGATTTACAGTGTCTGACTTAATATCCCCAATCTGCATGTTTTAAGAATGTGGGAGGAAGCTGGAGAACCCTGAATTCAAATCGGGAAACCGTATGAGGAGACAATGTTAACCACTGTACCACCACACTCGTGCCACAGAAAATAAATTTTAAAGATATGATTGAGACCGTTTTCATGGGGTCCACCCAGGAGGAGCTTTTGTGCATTGCTCGTCATTCAGAGAACTTTTTCGTTTTCAAGTTTCAAGTCTATTTCCTTTTGTTTTCCATATGAAACTACAGTGATTGTGTATTTGTGTAATAACAGTAAAATAATTCAGTATATCGGGAAACTTGTTTTGGTGCAGCATTTACAGTGCATTCACTATTTTTGTTGTTGTTTATTCCCTACAACGCATATGTCATAAAAAGGCATGTGTCGACTGTGTGATCGCAAAGGAGCTTGTCTACTGTAGAGCACTGGGGAATTTTTCAACTGTAAACACAAATCTTTTAAAAGACAAATTTATAAAATCCTTTGCAAGATATGTGTTTTACAAAAGAGTAAATATTGGTATCAGCCTGAAAAAAATCTGGTATCAAATGGGCTATAGTCTTAACCAGCTGGCGTTTAAGATGTGACAGACCCGTGTTGTTCAAGGAAGCAGCAAAGGCAGCTTGATAGGCAAAAAGTGGATGTGTTTATTTGTCCCGCTGACAGAATCCCACTGTTCACTAATTACCCAGCGCGACCACTGATAATGAGCTATTGAACGTGCTTCTGAAGTGTTCCGCCCTCCTGGGATGGCCATGAGCTGCTGCACCGCACTCGTGGATCCATCAAATCCACAGAGGGGCTCCTGTTCATTAAGTCCCAGTCACTGCCGAACCATAGAAAGGTCAACAAAGGTCATTTTGGTTGTTCCCATGAACCCAGAAGACTTTTTTAAAAGGTACTGGCTCATACTGACAGTTCTCTCCACCAATCAGGAGGCAGTTTTGTTTTTTTATATAAGGAACGACCATGTACTGACGCCAGATACTTTGGATATCTTGGTATTTTTTCCAGTAAGTAACCTGCACATTAAGTCAAGTTAATTCTCGTGCTTCCAAATCACCATTTTGCCTCAGTGGGCTTTACACACTCTCTTCTTCTGTCCTAAGCCTGGTTATAGTAAAAAATTAAAATAAACAATGGTGAAACACATTGTTCAATTTCCTGTTAACTGGTCTGAAAGAACGTTTTTACCTTGCAAAATTATTCAAACCGTGGTTTAACTGATCCGGACTGGACCCCCTCTTTTGTCTGAACTATATATCGGTCCGTTGCCCTGAGGCCTCTTTCACCCCTGTGGACTAAACTGAAAAGTCGGAAGTTCCAGATCAACAAGGTATAGGTGAACAGTCCTTAAATTTATACTGTATTATTTTTACAGAAGCAGTTCAGTGCCTACATCTCTTACTTTGGTCCCTCCTTACTCACAGGGAAGCACAGGTGTTTGAAATAAGACAATACTTCTCTCAGCTAAAAGCTGTTTCCTGACTGCACAACATTTACTCAGTGTGATCGATGTCCTGCGTCCTTGGTCTCCTCTCTCATACTCAAGGGAAATATGAACTTAAACCGCCCATCGCCACCTTATTTTACCCTTTCACCAAGCAAAGGACAAGCTCTCAGACAGGAGCCCGAGGGAAATAGTCTGACTCCTTGTTCCCACACATCCTGCGGGGGGGGGGGGAGAGAACTGGGGTTGGGATGCCACACGAGTTAGGAGAGCCGGGAGTGTGACCATGAGGTTCCTGGCACCATGGATACACACAAATACACATACACATACAGTCGGCGGCCTCCAGGAGCCGGCTCTTGTGTGGATCAATTCCCCCTTTATGAGGGCTCATGTCTGTTGAGGATACAACCAGAAGGTCATCAGATGGGAGTCAAGCAGAGGTCCCCGTCAGCGCCATCCCATCGGGGCCGGGGTTAAAGGACACGAATAAGGGGGATCATGCACACAGGCCATGTGTGTGTGTGTGTGGGGGGGGGGGGATGCACATGACAGCAAGAGCAAAGTGTTAGTTTTGTAGTGCTTAAAGGTTCTGAGCGTGTGTGATTTTAGGTGCACAGATCCTGCATGAAGGCTGAAGAAGAGGGAAGAGAAGTGCTAATCAATGGTTTCTCTGTCCCGGGGTTTTGTAAGGCAGGCCAAGGTCTCACAGGATTCAGCATGAGGACGGCTCACGCTCGAGGTCAAGAGTGGCTGATAGTTCTCCCACAGACTCGGAGACATGTAACATCCCTCCTCGGGGCATCGCTTGAATAGACATGTGGACAAACAAGCCTTAAAATGTCAGCCATTGAATGGGAATTTTCGGTGGGCAATTTTCAAAGCTTTCGCGATGGCCAATTTCAATTTCAAAAGGTCCCCCCCGGTGCGATAACAGCTTGTTATTATCTAATCTTATTCAACAAGAAAACATTAGACGCCGAACAAATGGAGTCATCAGGCGCACTACAAAGTGGCTGCGTTCAAAGCCTCACTGTTCCTCTCACATGTTGGAGCCTGTCTCATCTCCATGCAGGGGGAGTGATGTTCCGCTAAACACTGTGCAGGTTTGACATCCCAGCTGGCACTTGTACAATCAATGTTCCTTTAAAGCTGGGGACTTGTGACGCTTTAGTATCTATTGTCATCTCCCGCAGTTCTCAGGTTCTTTCCTCCCTCAGCATCAAAGCCAGGGCCACATTAATGCAGACAATGTCCCTACTTACCTGAGGCGGCAGGCGGAGAATGTGCTTTCCCAATTCTCCATGGAGTGTCATGTTCTTCCCCTCTCTTCCTTCCTCTGTCAGTGTCGGCACACCGGGGCTTGTCATTTGGCTCTTGAATTTTTCATGCAGGCGCATTTGCATGATCACAATCCTGTGTCACTTGAACTTTGCCGGGGACTCCGCTGAGGCAGAGCAGGAGCGAGAGACAAGTGTGCTTGTTTGGGATTGTCAATGCAAGAGCTGTCTTGTTCCAAGGGGTGGCACTTCACATTTTAGCAGTCGGGCAACTAGACACGAGAGGATTAAGAAGACAACCTCAAACAAGAGTCAGTTTACATTTGCCACTCATGTACTGTATACATTAGCTGCTATACATCTGAGTCACTCATACTCTGCGGCAACCGATAAAGCGTTTGCAATGACAGCTTGTTTCATGTGGAAATCACAACAAAACAGGAAGATCTGCTTAATTTACTTGTGTGCACTTTTCCACATGTGAACCAAACCTACAAATGATATTCATTACGACAGGGAAAGCCGCCTGTATCTAGTTTAATCACTTGCCCGGCTGTCTCCAAACACCACACAGATCATAACAGAGACTAAAGATTAATCCTTTGAGCTGTGGTTCACATTCACAGATTTCAATTAAATATAGAAATAAATATCAATCTGGCAGGGTGAATCTCTTTTCAGGAACTAAACCGTAATCCCTGTGATTGCCAGGAGACGAGCTAATGATTGAGTGTTTTAATGAATTAAAATCTTTATTCTTTGCTCATTTCTATTTTAAAGCTCGATTCAATGTGTTACTATAAATCATGTTTTTTAAAGGAGACCTGTGTTGGATAGTAACTGGAGCAGTGCCCGTTGTAAACCTCACTGGTTGGAATGGGCTGTTTCTCTTGGGCTGTGGTGATGCTGGTTGCAGCTTTGCTTTCTGAAGCTGTAAATGTGAATTGAGCCGTGGCAAAGTAAAGACCAGCTGCAAGACTTAGTCTGTGGAAACCTGATGCCTTGCTAAAGCACAAAGGGCAGTTCACCTGTTTATTCAAAGTTCAGTGAAGCTCGAGTCAGTACGTAGAATCCCGAACTGTAGAATCAGTTGTCGTTGCCCTTGGTGTGAACGTGCCCGTTATCATATAGACAACAGTCCCAGCCGCTGCTGCTATAAAGGTGGTTCTTCAAATTTGACTAATTTTAAACATATTTGTTGTCCAAATCGTACAACGTTTGACACTGGATCCTTAATAATACACCTGCCAAGTGTGAACCTGAAAAGATTAACAGTCCTCAAGATATGAGACAGAAAGACAGAGACTTCTGGAATTAGTAGATACCTCCCCCTCTTCCATTCTATCTATATCAATTTCAATATAACATTTTTGTATTTTCCTTAATAGTTAAGTCGTTAATGTCATGGTGTGTGAACTGTTCCACATGTCCAACCAAGTTAAATGACAGAAGAAAAAGAATAATGGCAGCAGTTGAAATGAGTGTCTGAAACATGACTTTTTATTTACTGTAAATGCAGGAAACTTGTCATCGGTGACATGTCAGAGTGCTCGGTTGAGATTTGCCTTGAAATGCTCTTGGACCTGAATTTGAATCTACCATTAGTGCCACAGATTACAAACACTCAAACCAGGGGGGGATACAGGCTGCACTTCAGACCTGGGTAAGATTAACAGCCGACACGGTCACAACATGGTGGGACATGCCTGTGTGGAGTGTGCAGGCAAGTGGAAGTGTCTGGGGCCAAATTACACACATCTGATGATGAAAGAAGGGAAAGTTAGAGGATGGTCCTTGTGAGTTACCAGTGTCTTCAGAGAGAACTCTGTTCATTTGACTTTCTACTGACTGGGTTCTTGCCTTTTGGCCTGAGGAAAAAGGTGCAGCTGGAGGGCCCAGACTCCTGTCGTCGATGCATGATGTGTGTCTGTCTGTGTGTAAAAGAGAGAGAGAGGCTTATTCGTGGATACCATGTGTCATTCTGTGTGTCTGAATAAGAAACAGGGGGCAGGCAGATGTTGTGTGTTACGTACCAGTCTACTGCCTCTACAATTGTTCCACAAACGGGGATCTTAATGATCACCAGTGATTGTGAGTCAAGGAACAGCTTAATCATACTAAGTCAATTGCATATTTTCTCTTTGTTTGTGTGTGCGTGTGTGTGTGTGTGTGTGTGTGTGTGTGTGTGTGTGTGTGTGTGTGTGTGTGTGTGTGTGTGTGAGAGAGAGCAAGTGAGCAGATGAACCAACATTTGTCCGACTGAACCCGAGTGCCAGTCCTCATATTTCTTCATTTTCCGCCCCTCACCCTGTGCTTCAAAATCTGGCTGGACACTTAAGTACATTAGCCACACAATATGGAGTTGTTTTGTCTCAGCAGCGGAGCAGATGTCAAACGTGAAAGTCTATGTTCGTTTTTTTCTTCACTTCCATCCAGTTCAACTCAAAGTTCCCACTGTGGAGTATAAGGCATCCGATCGAGCAGTAAATAATAGATGCTCCTACAATGGATCATTACAGACATACAAAACAAGGGGAGGGTTTCAGTTAATCTATTAAAAAATGTCCAACCATTTAATACTTCAATGTAAAAAAAAAACATAAAGATTAATTTCTTATTATATTGTAATTTGTCTGAACCATCATTGTGCTACGGGGTTTTGTGTGTGTTTGTGTGTTTGTGTCTGTGTGTGTGTATTATTGTCATTTTGACAAGGTGATATTTCTCTGATTGTGTAAAATCTTACTATTCAACCTGTTTGCTACACCTCCGGTATTTTAGGACTCTATATAATGAATTGTGTGCAATAATCGTATTATTCATATTATAATTATATAATAAATGAGTGTTTTAACTTATCCAGTGTTTGTTATCCAGCATTTGCAAATCTCTTAAGACTCAAGTTCAATTTATCAAACCATTCAAATGTTATTATCAAACGGTTTTGATGTTTTATTTCCCTCTGAGATACAGCAGCAATAGTTGTAATCAAATAAATGAAAAACAATCAATTGTCAAGTTTCATTTTGGAATTATTGACCAAGAATAACACACCATCACCCGAACTGGATGATCTCCCTGGGCTTGCTTTTTGATTTGCTCTTTAGTCTGAATGGACAATGTACCTCTGCCTAATTCTGTAGAGTACACATTTAATTTGGCCTCGTACAATAGACTAACATGATACAAATTAATTTGACACCTTATTTATATGATCCAAAACCACAATAGAGTCTAATGGAGGCAAAGGTTGTGTTACCTGAGGTGGATTCCTTCACTGATGCAAAAATTCAACACTTGTGTGTAGGTAGTGCCCCACATCTTTTAAATTAAATGTAATATGTTGTCAGTGCAATTACTTGCTTTTATTTATTTCAAATTTGTCTTCTTATGTAAGTATTTTCTCCGTCTCTTTAAATTAAGTTAGCCCTAAGTATCTTTCAGTAAATATTAAATAAATGTACAAACCAATGTCTTTGTGGTTAAAAGAGTTCTACAAAATAAACTAAGCAATAAGTGATTAGGTGTGTTATGGTAAATTAACTCCACATCCAAATCATTGGATGATTATGAATTCTTTCATATATAGTTATTCATAATTTAGAACGCATGGCTTTGACCCACGGTGGTCTGGGTAGTCATTTCTCAAGTTGGTCTTGATCTTAGCTTGTAGTCAGCTAAAATGTGCCTCTGATGAGCGCCCAGTGGGAGGGATGATTCAAGAAGTCACAACCAGGGCAATTCTGACCAACCGACCAGCAATATGGATTGAACATATGTTAAATCTACTGAAATAGAAGGGATGGATGTGTGAACCACCGCGGCAGTGTGGGATCCCAGTGAACTATGCACACAAATGATATTGTTAGTCTAAGGCTCCTGTCGTGATAAACACATGCGATCAATATTTTAAATCACAACTCAGTTATTATAAATAGTGGAACTAGTTACTGTAGGTGTAAGCTTAAATCAACAGGTTAAAACAAAACATTTTTAAATGACATAATCATCCCCCCGGGTTCACCTGTGACACTATAAATAACGCTATATAAATACAGAGGGTTAAGGGTTAGGGGTTAGGGGTTAGGTCCTAACCCCTAACCCGTAACATTCTAATGGTTTGTGTCATTCTTCTCCCTAAAGCTGCTTTCAGACAAGCACTGAACTCTGGAGATTCTGCGCATATTCCGCAGAGTTTTGAAAAATTCACTCCCCAAGTGCCCTCTTTTAAAAACATATTTTTATTAAATGGCTTTCAATTAGATATTTTTTTCATTGTCCCCTGTTTAAATTTGTAATATGCATCCTTTGTTTTTAATGTCTGTGAAGCACATTGAGAACTTGCTTTAAAGGTGAAAATGTATGATTTTGATGATTAGTATGATTATAATTGTTATTATTATTATAAAACTTAGCATAAACTTCCAGTTATGTTATTATTATTATTAGTAGTAGTAGTATTAGTATACAGGTACATGCACTCGCCCTGTCAACCTGGAGTAAACTTACAAAAGAACCACAAACTTTTGCAAACAGCTAGTAGTATATCGAGCATCATTAAAAACTCCCAGTGGATTCCTCATGGTCCTTGAACCCACCATTGAAAACCAGCGCACCGGCTCCACGCTGCCGTACGCAGACTGCAGCTGTCGTGAAATGTCGTGAAACGTAAAACAGCGGGCTCGTTTGAAAGGAGGAAGCGTCCCGGTCGTTATTGACAACGGTCACTGGCAAGTTTGTGTTAGTTTCTTCGAGGAGTTTGAAGACGAGATGGAATAAATATGGTTGCCGGTTAAATACCCCCGGTGCCACGCGTCATGACGTTGACCGAGGACGTGAGGCAGGAAGCTGACAACAGAAAAGAAGCGGAACAAACGAGTGTTTGTTGTTAGCATCGTTAGCTCCCGAGCGCTAACGCTAAATCTGCTGGGTAGAGAGTCATTAAAAAAGGTAAGAGACGAGCTGTGTTCGCTTCTCCCAGAGAGGTGGGCTCCTCCGTGGAGCCACAGCTTAATGGGAATGTGCTAAAGGAGCTAACGAGTCTCGTCAATAGGCTCACATCCTTTTTGAATCAATATTTGAGTCGCATCCTCTATCCTCTGCTGCTACAAGTGTCACTTCAGCCATTAGACTGATGCTCACTTGTTGTGTTGTTTCCTTCTTCAGTCCAACGATGTCCTCCCGAGACGACGGGTCCCGTGTCCTGGTCCTGGAGGAGCAAGTGGAGAGTTTATCAGACGAGTTGATGCAATGTCAGGTGTGTATGCACGTACACTCAGCTGTCAGTTTATAAGGTACACCTGAAGCCACAGCTGATCCAGTGGTCCTGCAAGAAGTCCTGGTTTCAGAGAAGCTGTTGAATTCAAAGTTAAATTACTGCAAAAATGGCTGCCAGACCCAATAAGAAACCTTGAGTGGATCACCTGGTGCACCATCACATCCCCAACCTAGCACTTGAGTGTTGGAGCTGATTTCTGATTTATTGAAAAAAGGCATCTAATCAATAAATGATTACTCCACCTTGCCAGTGACCACACCAAACACTGTGGGGAGTTTACTGGTAATCACTCAATTCAACCAGTTAAGGACAGAGGATGTACCATCTTGTACAGATTGTTGGGCTCCATGAAGCTGTGAATGATAAGAAACACCAATGGTTAAGGCTTCGCTTCGCTATAATCTATAATGTAATACGACTAATTAATCTAAAACAGTGAAATCTACAGAGTAAACTGACGAAAGCCACCTCTGTCAGCAAATGTCTAGACACGTGGATAATTGTTCAGCTCACTAGTCTGAGTAAGATTGTAAAGTAAAGATGTTCAAGTGCGGCACCAGGATTTTCTCACTGATGTATAATCAAATTCTTACTGTGCACTAATGCAGTAATAAAGGTTAATGCTATTTGCCACTTGACTCTAATTAGCCCATGAACTGTTGCTTCACATAATCTTATCATGGACCCTGTGAACCAGGGAGTAGAAAAAGAAATTGTCAGGGTAAAATGTAAGCGCCAAGATTTCAATTTCATCTCCATCAGACATTGACTGCCCACTTCTTTTTATAATAATCCAAACCATTTGTTATCTTAATTACTGCTATTTTCATTCATTTTGATCAGACAAAGACCTGTGACTCACCTAAGATCCTTGCATAGCAGATCTCCAGCGTTTGCGGCCATTAAATATATAAAAAAGGATTTCTGGGGAGATAAAGAAACATGCCAGGAAGTACATCTGTGTCAGATCATGTAATCTTTACCCAAAAGACGTGATCTCATGATTATAGTTAGTGTATGATTAACGTGACAGTTGAAATTGAAAATCCTAACAATTTTCAGGTAGTTTGTTTTAACTAAATCGCACAAAGTGTATTTTAATTGTTCTTTTGTCTCTTTTGTGTGCAAATCTCATGAGCAGACCTTATTAAATGTTCAGCATTGACAATAAATAGTTTGCAGGAAATCTCAGTTTTCAGAGAACATGTGAATAAGTTGACCTGCCCTCTCCATTTTGTATTTGTTCTGCCTGATACAAACACAGATTCAGTCAGTGCTCATGAGCAGAACCTCTCAGCTTCACTCTGTAAGTCGGTGATTGAGGGAGAGTGTCCTTGCATACTCACCACCAGGTGGTGCCTAATAACATGAGTGAAGTGAACCCAGCTCTTATTATTTTGCATATACACAGTTTTTAACAGACTATACCATACCACCACCTACAACACGTGGTGCAGGGACATTTGTTGTGGTGCAGTTTGACTGTAACTGCACCTGTGCCTGTTACCAAACCTCCTGTCCACAAAGTTTGAATTAACTTTTGAAACTAACCACCTAGATTTTATTCAAAAAAATAAGTTTAATTTGTAGGAGACACAAGTACAACCCACTTACAGCGCAAATCAATGTGTGCACCTTTTCAATTCAATAAAAACTTCAGTAGCTTCTTGTTCATTAGTATTGGGTAAGAACATTTGATGGCTGGAATCTAGACATCATAAAAAAAACATTTTAACTGCAGGAGAACTTTATTTTCAGCATCTAATATCATGATGTACGTTTCCATCAGGGCCATAAAAGTGACCTGTACCCCTTTTTTACTTTTTCATACAATTCAATTCTAATTTCTTTTTAAATAAACTATATGTTACAGAGATAATATTTGTCAAATAGTACCTCAGGTTTTTCCAGTGTTGCAGGACTTTTTGTATTAATTGCATCATTTGGGGGTTTTGCTCGACTAACAAGACACAAAACAGAGGTTCAACTGCACATCGTCATTAGGAAAATATTTCTAGTGTCTATAAAAATACCCATAGTATTGTAAATGTGCTTTAAGTACACTTAGAACTGCCATTTGTCCTGCAAACATTTTGACATGCAAATTAACTTTCTTCTTACACAGCAATATTAATATTTTTAATGCATAGTATTAAAGTCTTATATTATAACCAGTTTACCAGTTTACCAGCATTACTGCACAGCGAAAGTTCCTGTTACTTAACATTGAACTGACATGGAGACCGTCCTCGGTGGTCTCGTTTCCAGCAGAACATCAGTGATTCTGTCTATCTAATGGGGACCTTAGTTGTACCATTTAAATAGTGACATTAGAATACCATTGATGTCTTAAGTCCCTCGCAAGATGTACTTCAGGACGGCCATTAACTACAAAGAGTCTCATCTGTCGGCCAGCAAATGTTCCTACTAGACCATGCTAATTTTATTAATATGCGGGTGAGTTCCAGTGGTTCTTTTTGGTATGTTTAGCCGATGGTGTTTCAGTGTCTGGATTCTAAGAATGAATAATTCAGTGATCATCAAACACACATTCAAAGCATCTTTAAGTACACATACGGCAGAGGAGCGCTCTTGATGAGAGTCCTGACTGAACACTTGTCTGTGGATTGGCTAATGGCAGCCAAAGGCCAGGCAGAGGGAGACCACCTATTTCATGTTAGCCACGCTGCTTAATTTCATCGTTAGCTGCATTGCCGGGTTGATGTGGTGAGATCTCTATCGCCCAAGCACTCCCACACACACAGTTACATACAGATGCATACAGAGACCGATATCTACAGTCCTTCCACTTTATATGTTCAAGTCATGGCCTTATCAAGGTCTGTTTCTGCCATTTTTAGTAAATAATTGATTAGACACTTTTGAAAAGGGGGTTAAAATTCATATACTAATTGGAGACCAGTAGATTCCAGTGGGAGGGATGACTTTTATCTTATGATGATGTGAACATAATTTATCAGATAATTTTATATTAAGTCGATTTGGTATAATTCTGTCTTTTAATGTCAGAAAATGTAGTTTTTAGATGTCCCTCATTAAATGTAATGTAGCTTAAAAATGTTTGAAAAACCAGCGAGACAATTTGAATTGGAAATGTGTCAGGGGCTGGCTGGGGTTCTCTGCTTGAAGATGACTCTCTCTGTCATCAGCTTTGAGTTTCTTTGGGGCTAGTTACTTGGGAGCTGTAGTGGAAAACATATCCGGAGAGCAATTGATTAATAAAGAAAATGCAAGCTCCACCGCTGTGTTTTGATTTGGATCCCGGCTCTCCCCAGTCATAAATAGTGCATAATGACAAGTGTCAATGCTCGCTCCCCTTGAGTCGAAGGTCACATCTCAGCCATGGAGATTCCTGTTTAGTGAGGCTCATGATTAGAGAGGCCAGTCCAGATCAAAAACTATTTTGTACAAGATATTTAAATTATTGATTGACTCCCCCCTTCTGTCGTATGCAAATGCCATTGATCATCTTATCTAATTTTTTGATTTTTAATAAGGAGCTTGCTTCACCTTAAGACATATTTAGCAAAAGCTATTTATCTCAATTAAGAATAACAGCTGTTGACTTGCTGAATCTATATTTCCACAGGCAGACAAGGAGTTTGTGTGGTCCCTATGGAAACGTCTGCAAGTGGCAAATCCAGACTTGACCCAGGCTGTCAGTTTGGTGGTTGAGCGGTGAGTCAATTCATTTTTTTTTTTAAGTGCTACCGGAGAAGCTCAACAGCTGAAAATTCCTTTATCTCACAAGTGAGGAGAAATATGTGTGAAAGTCGTTCAAGGGGTGTTTTAGGCACCTTGGCCATTCTGCTGGGGTTACGACGAAATCTCGTGCAGATGCTGATTTAAGCCTTCTTATCCCCGGTCTAGCAGTTCAACCATGGAAACCCTTTTAATGAAAACACTCCTCCGCTGCCGCTCCCGTCTTGGACAGTTGAAACGCTCCTGCCAAATACTTGTCTTTATCGGATAAATTGTGAGATTGTCTATGACCTCTTTTGCAGGGTGGCTAAGCTATATGAAAAGCAGTTGCATGGGAACTTTCAGAAAAGACGGAGGGAAGGATAATGCCCAGCTAGATGAATGAAATAGATTTCTCCATATTTACAAAAAAAAAACCTGCACGTTAAATGTTGTTATAATACAGGCATCACTGCAGTTTGAAATGCCTCACAGACACGTTTCAAATACAATTGAGAATACTTTAAGGCTTCATTCAATACTTCAGTGGTTACTGACTTTTTGGTCTTTTGGGGATACATTAGAATGATATGTGCCCTATCATGGGTGCATATCACTTACTTTTTGAGGTCTGTCAGTAGTTGCCAGACCCTTAATAGGGGTAAAACATAGTGCAGAGAGTTCCCCAGTACCTGTGCGTCTCATTCCTTCTCCACACCCTCTTCAGTTCCTTTACAGCCCCTTAGGAAACCCATCAAAGTATGCTGCTCTGCTGAGACTAGTGGGGGAACATGCATCCAGAGAGTGCATGTGTATTGTATCACCTGATGCGCAAGAGAATATTGACATGGTAATTGTGTCGACTCCAGTCAAGCGCTATTGCACCGGGAATTGCCATTCACCCTCCCCTATCCCTCACGTACGGATCTTGTAGAGTGATTGGTTGGTTGCTCAGGACATGGTGAATACAGCCCAATATACAAGGAGATGTAGCTAGGCCAGCCTGCGTTCCAGCCCCCCTGGGGACACCAGATACTTATTTCAGCTTCTACCAGGGGAGACGGCTGATCAGAAGAGGCAAAGAGACGGGAGAAAAAGACCTCAGAGATGGGAGGTGTTGAAGAAGCAAATGATGAGCGAAGAGAATGGAGGGCCCCTGGTGGCCTAAAGCAGTTGAAACAAACAGGTCCCAAAATGATTCCTTGTTTTTCTCTCCTTAAAAGTTCATTATGATAAAGGAGGTGCTAGTGGGCCTGAGACAAAAGTTCAGAGTAGCTGAACAGTAGCTAATGATTAAACTAACTTCTTGTCAACCTTATTTTTTTTCAACAACAAATTTGGTAAGAGTTAAAATAACATGGGCCACATGTAACTGTATGAAGTTCTTCATAAGGTAAGTACACCAGGCACAACAATAATTCAATTATACTTAGAAAACTTGAGTTTGATTCTAGAGCCTTCGGTGATACAGGTCTACAGCGGTGTTGATGTGCTGTTGACCAAGACACATGATTTCTACAGGAGAATTCATTCGCCTTATCCAAAGCCCCAAGTCACTGGATTTCAGATGACTGTGACCATGTGCTTATTTCTTTTTCTTTTCTCTTACTTCTAGTGAGAAATACAAAGCTGAGATTAAGGACAGGAAAGTGTTGGAGATCTTCCAGATCAAAGACTACAAGATACAGGAGCTGGAACAGGTACAGTACAGTTGGTTATAACTTTCTGTGCTAAATTAATGCCTTTACGAGTTCTTGATCATCGCACGTTATTAGAAATACCAGTACCCCGGTTTGTTAATGAATGGAGCGACAAACAAAAACAGCAGTTCCGTGGATTGCAATTATTTTATTGATGAATCAACAGCTTGCATCCATGTGTCACCAGTCCAGGCTTCTGCTGTTAGTCCTATACGAGTTAGGGGAATGTTTTCTGGCACACTTTATATCCCTCAATACCAATCAGCCTTTGTTTGAATGACACTTCTTTGCTTCCCTTTATGGCCACTGTTTACAATCGTCTAATGGCTACTCCCAGCATTTAAATGCTCCATGTCACAAAGCTAAAGTCATCTCGACTGGTTTAATTACATGGCAGTGAGCTTACTGTACTTCCGTGGCCTCGCTAGTCACTGCATATGAATTCAATAGAACAACAAGTGTGTTTTTATCAACCAGTGATGTGGTAGAATTGGGACATTTGCAGCCTGAATGTGCAGCTGACGCTTCATCTGGAATTCATACCAAGAAGCCGTCCTGAGAGCAAAGGTCCTACACTCTGTTGATATGAAGTCCAAATTCCTTGTATAAACTAACCCTATTTACAAATCTTTAATGTGGACACTTAGATTAAAATGTCTTTGTCAATACACTGATCAAAGTTCTTTCGCAGTTATCAACCAGTGTTAAGTTCTTGCTTGCTTAAATGTCAGGTGAAACTTTTAGAAGCTAATGTTTTGTAAAGGAGTTAATATTCAATATAATCTTTGTAATTCCAGCTGGATACTTCAAGCTGTAGCCCTCTCTTACCTGCTTTACTTTGCCTTCGCCCCCTGAGTAATGTTTCTCGATGGTATGATGGCTAACGATAATGACATCACTAATGTAATTTACTCCAAATCATCATCCCTTCACTGAAGCATCTGTCAGTCCCCTTCATTAGCGTCTCTCACCCAGACCCGTGTTCGGTCCTAATGAGACTGGCTGTAATGGAGTCATCAACTTGCCAGCCAGTGTCTTTTTTTTCTTCTTACTTTGCCCTCCTCGGCCATTTTAACTCTGATTCAGTCAATTAAACAGTCAGAGAAGTAGCTCATCGACTTACAACATGTGTGACGACATCAAAGTCTACTTCAGCGCTAATTTGAGAAACCAAGTGCAGCACTTTTCCAAAGGTTCCAAACAAATCTGAATGAAACCTCCTCTAAGTTTAATGGTATAATCCTCTTGATGGGTGCGGCCCTCTTGTTTTGGCTGTGCTATGTGCTTGAATCAGTTTTCAGGTCTGGCGGATGCATTAGTGCCTGCCACAGCCAACTTGAAAGCAAATCTCCCAGCCTGCATTTGTTTAACCTCTGGATAGGACTGTGCTGGCAATGCGATGATGTCTGGGAGCATTGCTCTGCCATACAAGAGAAATATAAAACATCCTTAGTGCAAAACACATTATTTGTAAAACATGATTATTTTAAAGGCCTTATTATTTAGTACCTTATGGAAAATAACATCCTCTGCAGCAAGATAAAACTTATTTACATGATGTTTGCTGATGTCTGATGTCTTTCAAATCTGCTTCAACAGAAAACCTTGTTGATTTTCATTCCTTTGCTCGTTCTCCTTCTCAAACTGTAGCTAGTATAACTTGCAGTCTATTTTAAATGCTCATTAATAGCACTCAGCTCTGTGCTGTCATTCAGCCCTCTGAGAGGCATAATCTCATCCATAGTCTTGAGCCATACATACCGAAATACTGATTAATTGGTTTTTCCTCTTTTTTTGGAGATGTGATGGTCCACTGGGTCCACACAGGATTTCACACTCCTCTTAATGTCTCAGCTTTCCAACTTTGATGATGTCTTTTTTTTCTTCTTCCTGCTCTTCTTATTTTATTCCACCTCTTTCTCTATACACTTCCATTCGCTGCTCCTTTTCCATTTTTTGTTACATAATTAGCTTTCATTTTTGAACTGCATTGGGAATTTTCAAATGCTAATCTTCATGTCCTAGACCTCTTAACTTGGCGGAACCCCCCTCTTTTTCTCCTCTATCAATTGAGCACTACTGGATTTCAAATTGTTCTCGCCTACCTCATTATCAATGTTTGAATTTATTGTCTGCTCTCCAGTATAAATCTCTATTAAAGCCCCTCTGTTCTTAGCACAACGAGCTAGGAGTAGCGAGAAACGCTAAATCCACTATCTAGATATCTCTGAGTGATTTCCCTCAACATGGCAATTAATTGCATCCCCGAGCACGGTGTTATTTGAGAGAAGGGTGTACCCACAGAAGGCTGTGGATTACCAGCCAACGCCAAACCCCAGCTGATGCAGTGTTCAGAGGCCAGCCGCCTCCTGCTCAGGCCGCGGTGGCTGCCAAAAATCATGACGTGAACATACACCAGCTTCAAAACTGGGTAGTCATTAAAATAATTGTATCATACTTGGAGGTGTCGGGTTTGGTGAACATGGACAATTATTGCACTTTACGATGTTTTGTGATTCATTGTAGAATTAAAACGAGTGTAACATAGATCCTTACAGTCGAGTGTGGGCGGTTTCTGTGACGAGTGGAATAAAAACAGAATAGTAATTGGCAGCTGTTTTGATATTTGGTAAAAAGTTTTAAGTATTTTTTCAAAACAGAATGTCAACTAGTTTATGGCTCAACTTCATGTTCCTCAAACCTTTGAATTTGCAGCTCGTTATCGTCTTCACATCTTTGTAAACTGGATGTCACTGAGTTTTGGATTATTTGACATTACAAGAGATTTAAGGATGTCACCTTGGGATTAAGGAAATTGTGATGAGAATTTTCATGATGATTTTTTGATGCTTTAAAGATCGTTTTTTGTAAAGGAAATAATCTGCACAATATTTGATTATGAATTTAACCATCAGTTGTATTCCACTAATAAAAATTACCTAATTAATAATTAGATTTGTTTTTCTTTTAAAAATCAAAACCTCATTTTTATTTGAGGTTCCCAATATCTAAAGTAATAATATAACCTGTGTCCCTCCTTCTCTCTATCTGTGTCACGCTGTCTCTTTTCCTCTCTTTTCTCTCACTCTCTGCCAGAAAGTGGAAGGGCAGCAGCAAGAGATCAACAACCTGGTGCAGCGGAGGACGACAGTGAATGAGGACAGTGTCTCAATGAAGAAGGAGCTGACAGCTCTACGTGAACAACTCTGCGATAAGGAGCAGGAACTTAAGGTTGGTGGCACAGATGTTCCGTGGCAGTCTGGGTCCTATGCCGGATAGTCTCTTCTCTGTGGCATTGAACACAACAAGTCCTCCCGTCGGCTACAGCCACAGCCATTTGAATCATTTAAAGGAGCAGGAGGATTTCTTAGCGTTCTTTAACACAATCTCTGTGTTTGTTTCTTCTTCTCAACCTCGCTCTGTCTCAAGCCTTTCTTTGTTTTTTAGCTTTCTTTCTCGCTTCTGACAATAGAGAATACTTAACAGCTGGAAAGTGTGTGTGTGTGAGGGAGGAAGAGGGAGAGAAAGAAAAGCAGGTTGTTAACTTAGGTTAAGATAAATACTGAATGACTGCTTCAGTGGGGGAAAGTGAAAAGTGTGCATGTGATGGTGTGGCTTATCCCTAATTATGCTTGGATGGGACCGGGCTATGATTAATTGATAAAGGAATGGTCCTTACACAGTCTTGGTGAGGTCTCATGGCGTGAAATCGTGGGGGACAGCATCAAAGGAGACCTGGGTTGAGTCTAATGGGTCTTGCAGCAAGCACCATTCTCATTAGGAGCCTGTCATTAAAGCCGACAGACTGGCCCCAGTACCTGCAGGAGCCCAGCTCTTGCAGCACGGCTCGGTCCACACCAGCTAACATATGGCCGCGCAGGCCCAGTCATACAGTACAGGTGACCTTGGCCAAACAGCAGCTCATGCAGGGGTCTCCCGTGGCAAAGCCGGTCCACTGTTTACATATTCATTCCGCCTCAGCCCCAATGGGTTGCTTCTCTTTTTTGCATCACTATGTCTTTCTTTTTTCATTTTCTCCGTTTGAATTGCTACTTTTTCTGTTTCTCTCCTTTCGTCACTGTTGTTTATTTGGCCCTCACGACCTCCCACTCTTCTCTTTATACGTACACACACCCCTTATCCAGGAAATGAAGACGGAGTGTAGGAGGAAGGAGGAGGAGGAGCGGCAGGTGGTGCAGGCTCTAGAGGCGGAGAAAGAGGGATTAACTTCCCGCTGGGCCGCCCTACAAGCTGACCTGGAGGAGAAAGAGAGGCAGGCCGACACCCAACAAGACCACAGGGATGCTGCCCAGGCCAGAGTCAAGGTATGAACACGGGGGACAAGTCCGTTTAGCATATTTTCCCGAAATGGTATTAATATGCACTGTCCCTGACAAAGTAAAGTAAGAAACACACACACCCACGCTCAAAGTTGCACAGGAAGAGCCAGGTCCTTTATCTTGAACACACCTTGAACTCTGTGATCTCTCACATCCTCTCCTCAGCATGAGAATATAAAATATATCTGTAGCAAATCACATTATTTAAATATGTAGAGACTATATTCAAAGGAAGGAAAATGAATCATTAAACACGAGGGAGACTTTTTTTCTGTTAACCTGATGACCACAACTGAAGACTCAAGACCAAGTGTGCGTCATTATTTATCATCAATACCATCTCTGAGAACATGAGTTGATCTAACATTGACAGCTGTATCCCTGTTTTAACATTCAACCAATCAGATCACAATCAGAGTCCTTGAGGAGGTTTCTCTCGCCTGTTGTCATTTCCTTACAGAATTAATTTTTCCTGTCAGAGTCTCAGGACACCGGAGCTACAGAGGAATCTGACATTCCGTCTGTCCTAATAGACTCATCATTATGAAACATAGTGCTACTCGCGTGAAATGGAGTCAGACAGAAAGTCTTGTATAAGTCAGGACTGGAGAGTAATTACACTCGGACGGGATGGAGCCCAGCAACTCGGCTTTATGCACATCCATCACAGCCTAACACCCTCGACCTGCTCCTCAGTTTTAGAATCATACTTTGATTTGAAAGATGGAGATGGAGAATACGGGTTGTGCAGGTGGATACATTGTGTCAATTTGTTGACAACACAATTACATCAGTATTAGCGTGAACAAATAGATTAGGTAGAAATATTATATAGTTTACTACTTGTTTTAAACTACACAAGAGATTTGAAAATGTAAGAAGTGCTTGATCTTTTTTATTATGGTCATATATGTAGAAATGTAAGATGATCAAAGTCCATCAACAACACAAACAGTCTCATTAAAAACTAAATATTGTGTGTTCTAAATATTGTATGTTTTACTGCAGGGTAACCATAGTTTGATGTAAGATGTGTTTTTTTAATTTGATGCTCCTAAACAAGCATAATTGCTGTTTTATGTACATTAACTGCTGTGGTATTTCTTCATTTCTTTTCTTGTACTTACTAATGGCTAATTAATTTTTCATATGGTTGATTCTGGCCCTGTGAAATACTGCTTTTAATTAGATTTAAACTATCAAGGCTCGGGGACCTTTGTGTGTTTGATGCAACGCAATCTGCCCTGCACTAATGGTTTCTTCTTATTAAGGAAAAGCTGTCACTAGCACCTTGTCTACACCTGCTTCAGAGTGAAAGCAGCACAATAGCAGCAGCTGCAGTTCTTCGTCAGTGTTTACATCTCATCTGCTCTGAAGCATTCTGTCAGTGCTCAAAGCCCAATGTGCATTAGTGTAAGCTGAAAGAAGAGCAACTCGAACAGATACACTTTATTTTATTTCCAAATGAAACATTCTATGTAAGAGTGACTTGTGGGCTAAGCTGCGTAAACCCAGTACAAACAAGTAATTAGGAAATTATTCAATCAACAGGCTTATGGAGGACCATACATGACATAAGTAAAAATAAATAAATAAATAAATGTATAAATAAATACAGAAATAAATAAATAAATGAATAAATAAAAATGGAAATAAATAAATAAATACAGAAATAAATAAATAAATATGTTAATACCAAAAGAAATGTCAAAAGAAATGTCTTAAATATATTTTAACATTTATTTTTTCCCTGATACATTTCCTTTGCATTTGCAGTGTCCTTATGCTAATGAGAAAGGCGGGCCTAACCGCAGTCTCATGCAGGATTGGTCACAGGAGTGTAATGATCCAGCCCTACTACTTCTGCCTTTCAATGCTGGTGTCCAGTAGCTGTTTGCAGCGTTGAGCCAGTTCACACTTAAAATGAACTAGTTCAAGTTCAGAGGGTTAGTTAAGGTTATTTTTTATTGGGATGATTTAGGTGTCAGTAGTCCTGACTGTGAGCGTCACGTCTCGTGTTGTACTGAGCACAAGGAGCGAGCCGAGAGGAGGAGGAGGAAACAGAAACTCCAGCTCGGTACAAACCACCTGCAGCCTCTGATTAGATCATGAAGCAGCTGATCTCTGAGCAGATGTGACCAGAGAAGCTCTGTGTTTCCACTGTTTCCACTGTTCTACAAAGTCACTAACTGGCTGTTACACGGTGAAGAGATCAAGTCTCAGTCACTGCCCGTGTCTCTGAGCGAGTGTGTGGCACAGCGCAGGGGCTGTGTGTGTGTGTGTAGCTCAGTTGACCAATCCTGCTCGAGACTGAGGTTAGGCCCGCCTTTCTCATTCGCATAAGGACACTGAAATCGAAAAATAAAAGTTGGAATAAATGTGGAAATAAATAAATAAATATGGAAATAAATGCAGAATTAAATAAATCAATGTCTTAAACTTATTTCCACATTTATTTATTTATTTCCACTTTTATTGCAACTTTTATTTATTTCCACATTTATTTATTTCCACATTTCAGTGTCCTTATGCTAATGAGAAAGGCGGGCCTAACCTCAGTCTCGAGCAGGATTGGTCAACTGAGCTACACACACACACACAGCCCCTGCGCTCCGTCACACACTCGCTCAGAGACACGGGCAGTGACTGAGACTTGAGCTCTTCACCGTGCAACAGCAAGTTAGTGACTCTGTGGAACAGTGGAAACAGTGGAAACACAGAGCTTCTCTGGTCACATCTGCTCAGAGATCAGCGGCTTCATGATCACAGCAGAGGCGGCAGGTGGTTTGTAACGAGCTGGAGTTTCTGTTTCCTCCTCCTCTCGGCTCGCTCCTTGTGCTCAGTACAACACGAGACGTGACGCTCACAGTCAGGACTACTGACACCTAAATCATCCAAATAAAAAATAACCTTAACTAACCCTCTGAACTTGAACTAGTTCATTTTAAGTGTGAACTGGCTCAACGCTGCAAACAGCTACTGGACACCAGCATTGAAAGGCAGAAGTAGTAGGGCTGGATCATTACACTCCTGTGACCAATCCTGCATGAGACTGCGGTTAGGCCCGCCTTTCTCATTAGCATAAGGACACTGCAAATGCAAAGGAAATGTATCAGGGAAAAAATAAATGTTAAAATATATTTAAGACATTTCTTTTGACATTTCTTTTGGTATTAACATATTTATTTATTTATTTCTGTATTTATTTATTTATTTCCATTTTTATTTATTCATTTATTTATTTATTTCTGTATTTATTTATACATTTATTTATTTATTTATTTTTACTTATGTCATGTATGGTCCTCCATACAGGCTGAGATAAAAATGCAAATAATATATATATTTATCGCTATTAAGTAAATGCATATAGTTGTCAGAAGTGGAATTAGATTGTTTCTTTGTGATGGCAATTTTTCATTATTTTTCACAAATAAACTAAATGAATATGAAATCTGAAAATAATCACCAGTTACATAATAAAAAAGGAAACAATTTATTCCAAATGTTTTTCTCTTGGATGTTTAGCGTAAAAAATATTTGAATCGGGTTTCAATGCCAAGTAAAGTTATATTTGGCTCTTTGTTATTTTTATGAACACAATCAAATCCCTGTGTTTGATTTCAGATTTCTAATATTTAAAACGCATTATGTAACCCGTAACTCTCTTTGTCTGTTTCTATCTTTCTCTTTTGTCATCATCAGTTTCAAAATAAATCAGATTGTCCCTTTATTTTCCTGTAAATGCTTTATATCTGATGTTGCTCTGCTTTACCAGGAGCTGGAGGAGGAGCTACATAATACCTGGAAGGAGTTGTCTAGCATGCACAGCCACTGTACCAGTCAAGCAGACCAGGTTTCTTCCAAAGAGAGGGAGGTGGCAGCGAAAGAAGAGCAACTCAGTCAACTTCGGTGAGCCCTACCAACTGAATCCTTGTCCCGTACATTTCAGAGGCTGTTCTCATGTCTCTCATTGATTTTTGGGACCAGTTCAGTAGTTAAAGTATCAGTCTGTCCTGTGTAGGCATATGCGTATACCTCACCTCTCGTGAGTTGTTGTTTGCTGCAGCTCGTATATCACTCTACGCTGTGAGGCTTGGGGGTGACACAGATCTCTTCCACTCTGGCTCACCTAAAGCCATTTGATAAGCCCTGCATAGTGGATATGCTTTAAAAGAGGGAGAAAAGGGAAACAGGGAAGGCTTTGGCTAAGCTTTAGTCGATATGATAAAAACTGTGAGAACCGTCCGAGCCTTAGTGGTAATCTCAACCTTTTTTAACTACTTTCCTGTTTTAATGCCAGAGGTGCTCAGATGTGTCAGTCACACCACGTCCAGAGACCAACCAAGGTTTCAGCTACGTGATTAAAGATGTCCTCGTATGTTAGAGAGCACTTTGTGTTAATTCTATAGGACACAAAACAAAAAACAAAATTAATGTCATTGTCATTGTCCTGCTGTTATCACCAAGCCCCAGCTGGTGGGTAGCCACTTTGACATTAACATCTAAAAATCTTTGGGAATTCATTTTTCCCTACATGATTTTCAACCGTCCAGTTCTAGAGGCAGTCAAAACAGTGCCAAATCATAATGCTCCCTCCACTTTATTTAACCACTGGGATAATGTTTTCATGTTGGCATGCAGTGACCTTTTTATGCCATATTTAGTGCTGTGTAATCTTCCCAAACGGTTTAACCTGAATTTCATCAGCCCACAAAATATTTTCCCTGTAGTTTTATAGAATCTCAATCTGTCTTTGGAAAACTTCAGGCGTGCCCTGATTTTTGTAGAGCAGAGGCTTCCTTTGTGGTGTCTTGCTTTGGGAGCCATGCTCTGTGCAACCATGCACCATGACTTCTCTATGGTTGACTCAACAGGTTAGAGGTTTTAACCAGTGATCCCATAAAACCTGTAGCTGTTTCTCTGGACTTTTTTAGTTTCTGCTTTGTGCCATCGGAGTCATCTTAACTTGTAGTCAGAGTAGCCACAGAACTAAATTCAGTTTGTCAAACTGTCGACTGATATCTAAAATCTTTGTGACCCTCTCAACCTTTATGAAAATCAACAGTTTTTGATCATCAGTCTTCTGAGATCTTTGCAAGGCATGAGTCACATGAGCAGAATGTTTTTTGTGGATAGACAAACTCCCGACGCTTGAGTGGCTCTAATCCTCACCTCCAATCTGTGTTCATTGAGATGACTCCATGTTTTTTTTAAATCTTGACTCCAGTTATCTTTTGTTTTAGCCTTGGGGTTTAATATTTTTTACAAACCTAAATTGTGGTTGTTTGAATGGTGGATTCAATATGAACAAAAACAATACGAGACATACTGTCATTAGTTTAAATGAACTGTTCGTAATTTGCTGTAATTTAGTTTAAAATCAAATCATATTTTCAGACACATTTATGGGTGACTTCAGATACTTCCAAAAGGTTCTCTTGCTTGACTCGTTTTTTCAGTGTATTGATTATTTTCAAGGACATCACTTCTCTCGTGCAAATGCATTATAAAATTCTGTAAATGTTTGTGTGTATAGACGTGAGTTTGCAGAAGTGCAGACTCTGTACAGACAGAGCTCACACCATGCAGCAGAGCAGAGCCATCTGATCAAGCAGCTGGAAGGACTCAACCTCGACACACAGAGAGTACTGAGGAACCAAGAAGAGGCGCACACTGCTGACACCACGTCCTACCAGAGGGTACTACTCACAGATGCACATACACAAGCCAAACCTCAAACTCGTCATTATTATAACCACTTTGTTGCGCTCCACTCATGCCTCACCCGCTGGGGTGATTTATGTCCAGGCTCACTGTAACCTACAATTATTTTACTGGTGCCAGAAAATAAGGACTTTTCCCACAGTATCCTGTTACTAGTGAATATGTTCTTAACCTATCACCCTTCTGTCGGAAGACTGTTCCTCTGTGCCATCCACAGACCTAAAAAAGGTGGGGAGCACTGGCAGAGGCTTGGAGCAAGTATAAGTCATAAAATATTAATGAACATTTTGGTTTCACTCACCAATATCTTATTTTTTTAAGTATTTTTGTATTTCAAAATATCATTTTTGCTCTTGACACGAGGGACTTTGTCTCATCTTCCCCTATAGCCTCTTTCAGACAGGCACTGGATTTTTCTGTTGTTATGAAAGCCTCTGTTGCTGGTGTTCGTCGTATATGAAATACACAATCTGGAAAATGTCTGTACCCTAAATATGGCATATTTGACATCCTATATCTAGTTGATCTGACCTATTATTTTAAGATGCATTTATTAGTCCCAAACACATGCACACTCATGCAGGTAGGGAAATTTAATCTCTGCTTTTGACCCTGGTGCAGGACACACAGAGCAATGAGCGACCATGTACGGCGCTCGGGAGCAGATGTTGGGGGAGTAAGGTGCCTTGCTCAGGGGCACCTTACTCCTGAGCAAGGCACCTTACCTCGTTACATCCCCTCCTGCCCTATGTCAGTTTTACCAACCTGTCTGTCTTTATTTGTGCTTGTTGACAGCTGTACAAGGAGTTGAGTCAATGCTACCAGGCCCTCGTGTCCAGCGAGGCCAAGCTCCGTCAGAGTCACCAGGAGCTCGGCAGCCGGCTGGCTCAGAAAGACCAACACATCCTGCAACTCCAGGCCCAGATTCAACAGCAGGAGCAGGAGCTAACACAACTGGATCAGCAACAACAGCAGCTACAGACTCAGCAGACAACAACTAACTCCTCAACCAACAGACAAACCAACTTTAAGGTAAGCACTCCTCTCATTGGTCACCCTCTCCTACTCATTAGAGTTTACCTAGTGCATTGCAACTCCAGGCTAAAAAGTGCTTTTCTGCTCTGCTGCATTTGTTGAACTCTGATATGCACTTGTGTGCGTTTTTGCAACAAACTCCAGTAGGCTTATTATTCCCTGCTTATTATACCTATATTTTGTTTCTTACACGATACCCACAATAAACCACGGTGCTTTGGTCAATCACTTGTCGAGAGCTAGTGTCTAATCGTCCTAAGGTATAGAAACGGCAAAGTGTAGGTGGATAAGTAGGTGCAGCAATAAATGATAAGCCCCACCATGGCCTGTGGTGGTGGTCTTATACTGAGAATTGCTCTCTTGATATCACTCCAGTTCACCTTTGATCTGTCCATCTCTCTTAGCAGCAGTGTCTTTCATGTCAGCTTTCTGATCTTCCCCTCGTTCCCGGTCCTAGGAACACATGCACTCGCTGACTTTCTTCATGCACCTTCTCCCTCTTTCCTCCCACTCAAGTACCTGGAAGTCCTTTTAACACACTCCGGTCACATAGCAGTTAAGACAGCTAAGAGGTGGAGAGAGGTGCTTTAATTGGAGCCGGGTAATGTTCTTGAAGATGCTGTTTGAGTTCCAGTTCTACATCTGTCAGTCAGCAGGGGTTTGGCTTCAGCTCTCTACCTTTGAACTGTCAACCCAAGGCGATAGAGGCTGAAGCATACATTTAATGGTGCAGCCACAATTTAAGTGTCCTTTAATAACTCCTAATGACATGGTGATCGGTGCTTCTCGGACCACACAGTGTCAAAGACTGGGTGGAGAATGCCAACAGGTTTCTTGTACACTTGAGCCACTAGTTCTAACTAGACTCTGTCTGTTCTGCAGCATGACTTTCACTTCAGTTTATACTGCGGCTGATTGCAGGTAAAACAACTCAGGAGCTGGTGATTATATATCATTTTTGCAGCAGTTCAGTATTTTATTTGGCGCCAGAGACTGCAACTGTTTAATTTGATTAGTTGATATTTTCTGACAGTGCTGTTCCCAGACTGCGGAAGCTACAAGATATCAGCTCAAGTATTAAATGAGTTACAATCACCCTGTCTCACTTAACCCTGTTAATTTAACCAGCTGTGAAGTATAAATGGATCATTTAGTCAGTAATTAAATTCAGTACTGCAGTGTTCCTTCAGTAATTAATACTACATTTAGAGACGATGTGTGTGTGTGTAGATTGGGCATGCATGCATGCATACATGCATGTAGTGTATTTTGTGTGTATTTGTGTGTGTGTGCGCACTTCACCTTCGCTCTCTTCCACAGCCAGGTCAGAATAAAAAATGGCTTACACATTTTCAAGCTTAAAATGTAATTACAAAAATATGATTTATTTATCCTGTGATCAGAATGAATATTAAGCTTTGTTTACTGAACACATGTAGCTGCTGTCTGGCTGATTTGTTTCTATAACTTTTAACTTTTTTCCACATCAAAGTGAACAGATCAAGTATCCCAAGGTATAGCGTTCAGTCAGGAGGGCTTTCTGTTTCCCACTCTCTAATTTCACTGACAGGTTGTGCGTATGTGTGTACGCGTGTGTCTGCACCGGCGTGTGTTTGACTAAAGGTGTGTGTTTCCGAGCACATAATCGCAAATTCTGTAACAACTTTCTCCCGAACACCTGTTAAATTCTAATGCTCAGGTTGTTAAGGCAGATTTGATTTTAATTTTAAATGTTTTGGTGGAAGTTACCATTGGAGGTGATCAAAGTGCTGATCGCTACGGGAGCACAGGGGAGAGACGCAGCGCTCATTTGAATATAGACCAGAGCGACGGCTTTGAACACCCCTCCCGCAGTGGTTTGGAGGGGGGAATAAAAGTGGAGGGTGGGTGAGAGGAATAACACCCATTGTGTGTATACTTCATGCTGTGCACAAAGATTGAATGTCGGTTCTCTCCTGTCTCATGCCAAGTTAATTCTTTACAGGAAGCTTAATGAGACCTTACAAAGGCTTTAACATACATGAACAGTGTTGGTGAACGGAACTGTTCTTCCTGCCGGTTAAAATGAACAATGCTGTGCCTGGGGTTATTTCATTTTTTTTGCAGTCTCTTACCTCCTGTATCAACAAACCTCACAATCACATTAAATTAAATTCAGAAATGGATGTTGGTTTGTTTTTAAGATGAATAGATAAGTAGATAAATAGATAGGGGCGATAAATACTAAATTGACCCTGAGGGAAATCTAGGCATCTAAAGAAAAGCAGCACACATATATAAACATTAAAACAAATGATTTAGTCTTAAAAATATAAACTAAATTTGTATGTGTATGTAAAAAATCAAAAAGAATGTATAAAAACAAACTGTCCAGTTGTGCAACAAAGTGATAGTAGAGCCAGTAGCTGACTGAACTTGAGTATTTTCCTACAGAAAAATATAATCACATGTAGGTCTTATTTAATAGTAATTTCATATTATTGATTTAAACTGCTGCTTATTTTTGTGATTCATCAAAAATTTAATTAAAAAGGAAAATGTTCACCTTCTTCTTTAAATTCTACATAACTTAAACGTTTTGCCAACAACTCTTAAACTGAACTTGCCCTGTTTTTTCAGGTGTGCTCTGTATTATATATCTGCCTGTGAGTGTTTGCACTAAACAGCATGTGATGCAGTCTGAGCAAACTGCCAGGTTTCAGATGTTTGGGTTGCCAGGTTGGGTGGTGACATTTCACTTTATAGGCAGGGAAGATACCTCATTAGTGGACAAAAAAACACAACCTCGACTGCTCATTTAATCATTTATGACTCTTTCCCTAACTGCATGATTGTATTTCTAATAGTTGGGTGTTTGGCTACTGTCAGAGCTGTGCTGTGATTAAAGACCAACATTAGAAACCGTAGCGGACCTCAGGCTTTCTGGAAGCTTCACCGCTGTAAATGAGTGGTAAGTTGTTAATTGTGTGGGCAGTCATTCAAAGCCCCGGTTACTTTCTCATCATCACTGGAAAGGGAAAATTAGGCTTGTTTGCTCTCTCCAGAAAAGTTCAATCTAAATGTCTGTGCAAGAGTCCACTTTATCTCTTAAATCTTAACTGAATCTTAATCTGTAATATTGTTTTTTTTTAATCACAGCAGAGATTTGAACATGCGTAATTATGAAATAATGATGGCTTCATTCAGTTTTTTTGCTTTTTTACATTTTTTTGTTCTGACTCACTGTGAAACTGTCATGACTCTTGATTAGAAAAGAGGCAATAATGTTGTAAGTAACATCCCTCTTCTTTGAAGATGTCTTATTTTCACACAATCAATTACTCTCACTCTCACTATGACCTCTTACTATGCCCAGCTACCCCACCCACTGTGCCGTTCCCTAAAGAATTGTGCACATGTATCATCACCTTTCTTTGAAAATAGTATTAAATTGAAATTTGTAGCATATGATGCACACAATCTTTATTGCACATAAGAGTTCTTCTGACGATTATTACCTTAAGCACAAAAGCAACATTTCCCAAGAGGAAGCTTTTTTTTCAAGTAAATTGATTGAAGCCTTTTTTTGTGCATCTCCCTCAGCTTGTTGAGATGGTCTCAGCTTCTCCCTTGTTATTTATGTTACCAACATAAACACTTTTATATGTATAATTAAAGTGCACAAATACACCCACCGTTTTGCCGGGTCACATTTGGCTTAGGTGAGACGTTTCTTTTGATCATCATCATCATTAATATCAAACGTCAAGTGAAAACGAGGACAGCATTATGCTGCAAGGGAAAACGGAAATACATTTTCAAATAAGGCAACAGACAAAGGTTCCTCTTGTTTGATTTTTTAAAAGCTCCACTTTTTAGTGGCTATGACCTTTGAACGGCTGAAGGATAAGGGAAATATAAGTCGAAACAAGCATTTACAAGATATTTACTGTGCGTGTACTTAAAGTCTTCTCCGCTACTTTTCACAACAACATTTATGAAAAGCTTTTATCAGATATATTTGAGCTGTTTTCTCTTCGATCTTATTTTGACTGTGAACATTTGTTTTCCATCGGGACTGCCTCCCTGTCAGCTCTCCTGTCAGGACCTCTCTAAAAGCATGTTAAACCATCTTGCAACCTGCTGCTTGCATTTACATACACCTCTTCACCTCAGGTACATCAGTAAACCTCATTATTTGAAAAACATTATACGTTATAATGAATCTAAAAAAAGCTTGAAAATAGAAAGCAATTTTGTCAAATAAAAAATGTTACTTTTGTCATCCACTCATCTTGCGTTTGCTGTGTGTGTATGTGTTATTAGTAAATAGTGTTGTCAACATTAGTTTGTGTGTGAGTGTGTGTATTTGGAGCCGGGCCATGTCCGGGGCCAGAAACATACTAATGACATGGACTCCAGCGGTGTGTTTTACCAGCTCAACTGCTCTCATTAGATGAGAACCTCTGCGTAGTGCAGCTCGCCTCATTAATGAAGCACAGCCATGTGCCGCTGCAGATACACGCACTCACTCGTTCAAGCACACACACCCGGGTCAAACAGGCTGTGTGGGAGGACGCAGGGCTCACACACACACACACATGTGAGCACGGACGCACATGCACATACTCTGCATCCTACTCCCTTTGCACTGTCCTTCTATGAAGTCCCTCTCCACTGCGCTACCAGTTAACACACACGCTCATACATATATGCACACACATTTTTTGAAGAATCATCATCTTGAATACAAAGTGCACTTGGCCTGTTGGGGGGGGGGGGGGGTGCACCTCCTCACTTCTCAAGCCTATCAGATCACTTTCACAAACCCTGTCCCTCTGCAGATGTGTGCAAATGTGATTGTGTAAGTATGTATTTCGGTGTGTCTGTCTCTGTGTGTGTGTGTGTGTGTGTGTGTGTGTATTTGAGGGGCCCCTCCTGATTGTAGCTGCTCCATAATTAACAGTGATCAGATTTGTTTTGTGGCATAAATGGTGCATGTGTAGAACATTAGGCCTGGCAAGTCTCATTTCACATTCAGCTCAAGGGCTCGGCAGCAGACGGGTCACGAGCTTCAGGGAGCACAATCACAAGCCTCGCTCCATATGGTCCTGCCTGCCGCATCCTCACCAGCAAGGGCCGCGAGTGCCAGACAAGTTCCCCCAAGAACCTAATCGTGTTCAGTAATTACCAAGACTGGTTTTTCTCTTTTTTTTTGCTCCTCCCCCCCCCCCCCCCCCCTTATCTCTTGCTCTTTTTTCACAGCACCCGCATGCTCTTTTCTTCTCTTTCAATCTCACGCGCTCTCTCCCTGTCTGTTGCATTTACTAAGCTGCTTGTAATATGTTTATGGTTTCGCTTTTTAAACCTTTTCTGCAGTTTTCCAGTTTTTTGCTGGATGAAATTTTAGGATGAGGATGAGAGAGATTGCGAGAGAAAAATAACTGAGACACTCCCACTTCAGTTAATTTCTAAATTGCTTTATGTGGCTGATGCCGAAAAACCCAGCCCGTCCTCCTGACTGCCTGGAAATTATAAATAATTGTAACAGATGCGCCAATATGGCCGGCCTCCAATAAACGAGGCCCCAGATAATTTGACCAACCCCGTTTGACAGGCCAATTTAATAAAACATGAACAAAATCTTCCTCACTAATAATTTATCATCCCCTCTCCTCCCCTTTGGTTAAAGTTGATTACCCTGGCAGTTAACAAGGTCACGCCCAGATGCCAGGTTTCTGATAATGCAATCAGAACTTGTTGGAAAAAAGGTGATGACATCCTGTGCGGTTTTCCTCACTTACCTGGCCTCCCGGTACAGCACAGTTGTGAATGCCTCTATTTGTCAAAAAGGCTTCAGTTTGATGTGTTGTGTAGAAAACGCACTTGATAGCAGCAGGTGAGGTTGTTTTTTTTGTCTCTGAGTGTTTCACACCTTTATATCAAGGATTTAAGAAAAGAAAGGTGTTAATGTGCAGTGAGGTGATGGAGTCAAGAGGTATGTGGGTACATGTTAACATCAAGATAAAGACATTAACGAAGTTTCACGTAAAATGTGTCAACTTACTTTTGAGTGAATGGCTGCGTCTGTAAAGCTAAACATATTCTGTCCCTTTAAAAACGACCAAGTCCCTGCAAACATCATGAAGGATCTGTTGAAGTGTGAAGATTGAATGTCTCGTATAGTTGACATGGACATTACAAAAAACATACTTGCATGGATTCATTTTAAGAATGTGTACATCACCACGTGCTTCTCCCTGTGACGGCCCTCTGCTGTATCCTGGTCCTCTTCAGTTTGTTTAGGGTTGTCCCTGCTGTGTGCTGAGGTGTGCAGGTGCTGCAAGACCCTGCGAATAGACACTGATAAAGAGATGGGCCATGATAATACACACCACACGCTAACCCACAATGTTTTTAGTGGTAGATGTGCTGCCCCACCTCCACATGACACATCTGTTTGTTGACTTCAGTTTAAGGAAATGTAACTTAGACATCCAGAATGAAAGCTGCACTCCGCTCAACCAAACACTTTGACACTGTCGATTTTTTTTGTTGCATTGTTCCAGAGCTCATAACATTGCATTATGGACTATTACTATTGTATCAGGGCTAACAGTCTCTCTGTGTCTCCTATAGATTACACCATGTATACTTTAATTTGTGATTATAAAGTAAAAAAACTTGGCTTTTTTCTTTGATTTCACAAAAATGATATTTCCTTTTTCCTATCTTTTCGATTGCTAAACAAACCAAGTTGTCTTAACTCCACCTCGCCTAACCACAATTTGTCTTTGAACAATTTTATCTGAATTATCTGCATTCATTTCTGGTTGTGGCAATATTAGTAATAATTTAATTTACCAGTACATTGTGTTCCACACACTTTTCGGTGTTCGGTTTGAATGATGGTCCACAACCAGTTTATAACTCTTCTTCATTGGGAAAAAACAGTCAAAGATATTTTGACATGTCACAATGATGTATCACTACTTACTATTTACTTATTAAATACTTATACTTATTATTCTCTTGAGTGTGATCTAAACTAAGCTTCAAATGAATCTTCAGTCATTCTCACATTAAACACATGCATTGCATGTGCTTACTGTAACTTTGGATTCAGACCTTCTTGCAACACTACCTTTCCTTTGTTCTCACATCTTTTTGTATTTCCCTCCTTACAGGCAGTGGTGTCAGAGCAGGTTCATGCCGTAGCTCAGAGTCGTAGCCCGTCTGACCAGAGCTCCAACCCAGGCGCAGATCCCAGGCCAGAGGACAAGAGCCTACAACGCAGATCCACCAGCTCCCTAAAAAGACATCAGGTAGATTAGCGCACACACAACTGCTAATTATGTCAAAGACAGCATGTGGGGCTGACATGCCCACGCTTATCCATCACTACTTTGCTACGATTAGATCAAAGCTACAAAGAGGGGCTACGAAGGAAACGATCTGTAGAGAATCATGTGATATACCAGACCCTGGCTTTGCCAACCTTTGTCCTGAACTCCACAACACACACAGATGCCCCTCCTACTGTGACCAGGCCGAAGTGTGCTGCTGGTTTCACGCATGCCTTGGGCTCAGGCCCTGGCTAATTTACCGCTTCAGCAGTACATTACGAACAAAAAAGAAGCTTTTGATCTTCTCAGTATTCCACTCATAAGTTTGGCAGGTTAGTTTCTAGATGGCCTCACTCACTGTAAAACTGGCCTGAAGACACATTGTTTGATTAACAGCCCTGTCCTCATTATAGCTCCAGTAGACGTGCTTCTATTAGGCCGTTTATACATGTGATCTTATTATTTCTTACAGAATATAAAAACTAATTCATAGAAATAGATACATTGCATTAATTTAATCTGATGGGCTTACCTTTTTTGTAAGCACTGCTCTGCTTGCCTTAGGACATGCACATATACACAATCAGTCTGTTGACAACACATATTTTTTCATCTCACAGAGGGATTCTAATTGATTTCTATGTAAAACATTTTTCATACCTTTATGCACTGAATGATAACATTAAGCATACATTTTACTTGATCTCAAATGTCTAAGAAACTAAGACAACCACAGTACAGTCACTTTTCTGGAATTCAGCATTTTGAACTTTTTCATTACCCTAACCTTTTCTGTGTATATCAAATGATGAGGCTCACTCATCCTTCTTCTCATTACTTGGGCTCAGCATGGTGCACTATTATAGTGAAAAGTCTTTAAATGAGTACGTCCCTGTCCCGTCTTGACAGGCTTCACTAGATGTGATATTGTAGTTTTCCCCCCCTGACCACACACACATCTGTTGCATACGTACTTTACATTTAAAAATTACAATTTGATGCTGCTGCATGATCATATGGCAGGAGCTTGGCCAGAGTAGAGCCCACAGAGATTTAATCCAAATTGCACATTTTAATATATCAGGCTGACATGTAGTAATATATCCTATATATCTACCTCATTGGCTGTTGATCTCCCCGAACAAATTGGTGTGGACAGCTTCTACTATGTCACCAAGGGGGTGTTTACAGTAAGTGTTGCCTACTTAGGGCCTTTGTCACTTCATTTACCAACTTTTCACATACGTCTACCTTTAACAACATTTTTAACAACATCAAGTCTAAACTTGCGTTCATAGAAACACGTGAACGTTTTATGCAGTAGTTGCTGTTAGCTTCTCATTGTCCAAGTATGATGATGTTCCATAGAAGCCATAAACCTGCTGCGCTCTATTCAAACAATAATACCAAGCTGCAAGGTCAAAAGCTGATGAAACAAGCCCTCCGTGCATCCTATTGTTGCCACCTAGGGCACAATGTGCAGCTCTTTCAGTTAGTGCCCTTAAGTGATGTGATTATTGGCTGAGGTGACGAGCAGTCACAGTGGTGCATGACTCAGAGTTTGTTACACACTGGAGGTGAAAATCAGGTGCTGTGTTTTTGTCATTAAACGATTGTCTCTGGATTTGAGTGATGAAAGTTCACTTGGATTTGGGAAACTTGATTTCAAAGAATTAATAAAAGTTAATTAATCTATAAATGATTCATGAAAAGTCTATTAATCAGACTCCAGAGTGCGACCTAAATTCTGTGAAGTGCGACTGAAAACTTTTCTAGGCCGCTTCCTCATTTCATCTTAAATTACCAAGTTTGAGGTTTTCTTCAGTTTACAGCTTTACCTCTGTCAGAGTTTATTTTATATCCAGTCAAATTTGGTATAGTACAATGAAATATCCTGAACTGAATCGATATCGAATCTGAAGTTGAATCGAATCGAGACCATGTTTGTTTGTATCTTGTGGTTTACCTAGAACATTCAGCTCTCAGGTTACTGGCTCTTTAGAGCATCTGTATCTGTTGGTCTTTAGAATTCTTTTACTCCTTTTAACATTTTTGTATGGGCAACACATTTGATGTACATTTGCTTTGTGTGTGCTAGTGTGCGTGTGTGTCGGTCTATGTTTGTCTATCTACAGTAAGTATGTTTCCTTCTTGTCCTCCGCTCGTGTGCATGTGTACAACATTCCTTTTCATCTGAGAACCCTAACAAGTTCAGCTTTGAGAGCTCCAGACACACACATGACACGCTGCTGCAATCATAAAGAGGCCCATTGATGACAGTGACCCCTCTCTCTCCCTGGGAAATGGAGGGAGAGAGGGTGGCAGAGAGGTGAAAGGAGGAGGGAGGGAGGCAGGCGAAGAAATATTTCTTCTTTGCTACACAACCGGTGACACTGATCCCTCAGTAAATAAGAGTTTTACTCTGGCATACACACAGACTCTGTTTAGATACCGGCCTCTCCCATCACTGCCCTGTGCTCCTCCATCTGCATTGCACTGTCATGTTTACAGAGTCATTACAGGGTGTGATGTGCAGGTCAGGTCATGGCCAACCAGCTTCCGAGCTGAGGTAGACAGCGGGCACATCTTTCTTTACCTTTTGTTCTCTGCTTTTTATCTTTCGAGCCTGTCTCATGGAACATTACCAACAATGTCCCAGCATAGAGGATACCTCGCAAACAGACGGCACTCATGTGTTTTCTGGACAGCAGACCGCCGTGCAACTGGACCACAGAGAACATCTGCAGCAAATCTCCATCATTTGTCAGTGTCACCATGTCATCCTCCCCTGTACCCCTTCAGACAAACACACACAGTTTCTCTGCTCTGGTTCTCACCTAGAGCGGAGGTGGGATTTAAGAATATTCAGCTCATTATTGAGTAATAATAATCTCCAGTATATGTATTTCTACCTGGAAAACCTATTTAGAACTTCTTCAATAAGTCATACTTCATAGTTGGTCATCTTTACTTTAATTCCTGGACACTGATCTGCTTTGGATTCCCTTTTTGGCCCCTGTGCTTCCCCCATGTACACACAAGCTAAGCCAGTTGGCCTTACACTCTTCAGGAATATGCAGATCAATCTGCTAATTAGTTACATAGAGTCATTAAGGCTGAGTTAGAACACATGGTTGGCAGGCATGCAGGCGTGAAAGCAGAACTGGGCACATCAGGTCACTGGAGTCAACTGTAGCCCCGGGGCACATTCCCAAACACAGGAACATGTCAGTTTCTGTACAAATGATTTTTACAAATATGCAGATTGTAGTGATACAACTAGACTGTTGTCATTAATGACAAATATGTTCTTGATGTTGTAATATTTTTGGAGTGTAAAAATGTTCTGCCTTTGCTATTAAATGTACAGTATTTTCATTGTTACTGTTTTGCTCTGCAGAATTGAGCAATTACCTGTTTGCGTATCACGTCACAATTTTACAACAATATTTGATCGTGAGTTCAGTTTTATTGTGTTGGATTTCATTTGTATGCATGCGCTTCGGCAGTAGGCCCTTCAGATATGATTTCTGCCACCATTGTCAGACACATGGAGCACTGGGACCTGAATTATTAAAATACACTTGCCATTGCCTCCAGCAACCACAGTTGTTCAAATCAAGCAGTGCGGAAGTCTGTCGTTTTATAACTGTAATAGAAAACAAATATTGTAATAGCCACCAGAACACACTTTTAAAGGGAGGGGCTAGTGTTGATCGACCATCCTTTCTTAAACTTTTTCCCTGCACCTCCTCCTCCTGGACTCCTCTTTCGCGCCTGCCCAAGGACTGCTGTGTATTTAGTCGTATTGCATATTTTAGCCTGCCATCTGGTCAGCCCTGCTTGGCACCACGGGGATCCTCCCATCCTCTCATATTCATATTCCACTAGCATATTGTTCCCACTGCTTTTCTACAGCGTGGTCCCAGCCCTTCTTGACTTCTTTCCACCGAAGAGGCTGGCAAACTGCACTCCCCCCTCCTAATCGGCACCTCTTCCAGTTGTCCTATCAAGTGTAACCTGGAGGCCCCTAGTAGAGCAATTAGAGCGGCCTCCCTGCCCACCTCTTGTAATGAAGCCCAGCACATTCTGGAATCTATAGCCCCTTTAGTCTCCCCTAATGGGACATCATTATTGTCAAAGAAACAATGTAAATGGAAATGAACATACTCATTAGCCAGTCGCAGGGAGAAACCTTTGCAGCTCTCAGCTTGCAACTACCGCTCCCAAGCGCGCACACACACACACACACACATACACACACACACACACACACACAAAGTTAGCCTCCCCCTTTCAGCTTCTGCAGACTGCTGCTCCAGCTTGCTTTATTCCTCTGGTAGCATGTTTGTTTGAATGTGCATACGTGTGTACTGAAGAAGACAATGTGCATGTTTCCTCAAGGTGAAAGGGAAATGGAATGAACTGGTTATTCCATTATTGGCAGTCACTCATTGCTTCTACAGATGTTAATTGTTGTGTGCACAAGTTCTCACCCCAGTGCTCCTTTGCTCACCTGTCCCAGAGTGCACCTGTGCAGCGGTCCAGGTCCCTGTCCCCAGCCAGCAGTGCTGACTTGGATAGTGGGAGGAGAGGAAGAGCAGAACACAGGGTTCAAGACCTTGAGGAGATGCTGCAACTGAAGGTAACTAGTTACTAAAATAGATTCATTCCTCTCCTTTTCTGTTGTCTACACTAATCTGTTTATCCCTCGCTCTTCTTTGAGGTTAATGTCTTTAATTTCATTCAGCCCATATCAGCTTCTTTGCCTTTTACTGTCTCGATCTTCTCTCTCAGTTTTCCACACATGCCACTGGCTGGTGACTGCCATTGAATTTGAAATACTCAAAGATATAGTTTGCTGAATGGCACAGCAGTGTCCGGCTGATACGCTGATAGTTCAGAGCAGCATATGGGTCTAATGGAGCCGCTTATTCCTGTAGCCACTATCTCACATATGATTGCTGCTATCAACGGCTGGGTTGTAATCAGTCTGCAGCACTTCAACAGTCGTGGTCTCCAAAGGGTTCAATTCCTCTTCTGCTGTCACTGCCTCCTCCATGACCTTCCTTTACAGTGTCTTATACTCACAAACACACACACAAGTCTTTCTGTAGTTATGTAGAGACTCCTTGACAGTGTATTCGCAAGCCCCTTACCTTAACCACTACACCTATATGCTTAACCCTGATCTTAACTCAATTCTAACCATAACCTTAAAACCAGGTTCAAACCCTTAAACAGTATTTGTGAGGACAGACTTAAATGTCAAAATGTCCTGACAATGGCTTCAACCCTAAGTTTGTCCACACAACCATAGAAGACATGTTTGCACAATTATTCTGTTAGGACATTGACCTCTGTTCAAGGTTGCCATCCTAACACAAACCCTACCCCATAACCAATTTATATGTAACCTTAACCTTCACCTTACCTCCATTCACACCTTACCTCTAACCCGAACTCATCAGGACCAGTCTTTGGTCCCAAAGAGTTGTCGTTGATTCCAACAAAGGTTAACAAAAACATTCATACAGACACACAAACAGAGTGCGTAGGCAGTCAAGCAGCAGGAGACAAGCTACTCTGGTGAAAATGGATGCAGCAGGTCCTCTTTTTTTTTTATACCTTAAACGAATAATCTTTATTAGCCCTTTAACCTTCACATGCTCTATGACGTCTGTCCATGTTTTTCTTTTCTCTCTCACACTCCCTGCCAGAAAAAGACACCAATTTGTCCTTTCTCCTCCAATGTTTCTATTAAGGTCTCAAAATGTGACCTTCTCCCCTCTTATTTTATGCCCTTAGATTATGTTTTTCACGGCCATTGTCTTATTTTGTTCAGTCTTCCTCCTAAAGCTTGTTGCCTGTCTTTATCCTTTCCATTTTTAGACTGACCACTGAGGGAGTGATTATGCAGAGGTCACCATCCTTTGAACATAGTCCCAGGAACACATTAGGCATAATTTTCTTGTCAGATCTGAAAGTGTGTGAATTACATCACTAGCAGGCGCCTAGTCAGATGTTAATGCTCAATGGACTCAGATGACACGCTTGACTGTCTTAGTTAATGGTGCCATTTAGGTGTCTGCCAGTTGAGGGGCATTTAGTAAAGGTATGCACAGGAGGAATCCTGATTGCCAACTCACATCTTTGACCACATTAACGAGGGCATTAGTTCAAAGTATTATTTGGGGGTTATGCCTTTTGCTTGGATCTGGCATTGAGCAACATGCCCTCCACCAGCTGCAGTTAAGACCTCACCTCCAGCCACTTGCAGTACAGTATTTCACTCTGTCCAGTCCATTGTTCTTCACTTGATCCAATCCAAGTCTTTCCAATAGAATGCCTTTCAAATTGGGTACACCAACCATTGACACGTTGACCTCAGCAGCAAGCAGCAGCAGACAAACAAACAATTCTTCTAATAATGGCCTCCTCCCCCCCTTCTGCACACTTTCAAGTAAACAGTAGCTGTTGCTGTGTAATTATTTTTCAGCTTGAGAACGTCCACAGATGTGTATGCTGGCTGAGTAGGGGGGTGTATCGATCTGTGGGCAAGGGTCTGTGGCCTGATGACCAAAGCTGAGCTGCCCAGGGGAAGATCTATAAGGGGCCTGGGAAGCCATGATGTGGCTAATGCCCTGCCACTTGCTCCATCCAGCCCCTCCATCAGTCAGCCCGAACTCTTCCTTGTCCTCCCCCAGCTCCTAGCACCACCAGTTAACACTGCCCCGGACTGGCCCCTTTCATTAGAGCCTTCTTTTTGAGAGGTTGGGGGCTGCTTGAAGGGGCAGAGGATGTCTTGCAGATGTCCTCTGTGAATAATCTGCACTAGGGAAAATCCATACTTGTCACATTGGCAGTGTGAACATGTATCAGTGTGCGCACTCCCGTTGTGGGTCCGGTGCCTGTTTGTGTGCTGTCTCTGTTCTCTTTGTCCTTGTTAATAATAACAGGGCTGAGGGCTCGCATTTCCCTCTCTGCAGGGCAGCCGTGTCATATCAGCAGTAAACAAGCTCCTTCCCTTCAGAAAGCACTCGACAACTCTCCCTAGCCCTGGCCACTCAAGCAGAAACCTGTCCTGCGCTCTTCCTTTCACTTTCCATTTTGCTGCGCTTTTTCACTTTCTTCTCTTTATAATTTCACTGTTCTCTCTCTTTTTTCCCTCCCATATTTCCTTCAGCTGCCTCGCTCTCTTCCCTTGCTCTCTTTCCACCTCTGTTTGTCCTGCCTGTTGAAAGTGTTTTCTCCATCGCCCTCACTGTTAAGGTCAGTGTGATGGGGAGGAGGGGTGCCCCTGACAAGAAAAATCTATATGTTGTCTTCTCTTACTCCTTCTTTAAAGCAGGAGCCCAATCTCGCTGTGTTTTAATAGCTGTCAACAACAGTGGCAGCAGCACACCCTCTGCTACAATCCCCACCAACACAACAAATGCCGGTCATCAGTTGGTTACTCCAGTGAGCGAGTTTCTTTGCTGGCTCAAGTTTGTATGTGTGTGTCTGTGCGTGCGCCTGTATGTCCCCCTTGGTGTTCTGTGACTCGTCATTTTAATGTCATTCTTTAATGATCCTCAGTTGCCCAGTAAGAGTAGAAGCACTTGTCAAGGAGTGAGGAGATGATGATCTGAACCTGCTGGTTTCTGTCAGGCAGAGGTGTAGACCAGTTTAAATATGGAGGGGCTTTCCATAGTTCCACTGGCACACTGCTCTGCCAGTATACATGAAGCTGACTCTCTTCTTCATTTAACATATCTTTCATTCGATGTGAACGACTTTGAAAAACAAAAGAAATCTTGTCCCTGTGCCTTACAGATGGAGGAGAATGAAGAGCTGAGGAGGGCTCATGATAAACGACGAGAACGTCTGGGTCTCATTCAAGCCAACTACAAGAGCATCAGAGACCAGCTGAAAGAGATGGAAAAATCCCATGGCTTGTGAGTGCACTGTTTAATTTCCCATCTCACTACACTTACGACCAAAAATACATCTCAATGGACTTGTTGGTGAACCCACCGAACAGTCTGAAAATGTGACATGCGTACATAAAGGTTCTTGCAGCAGCAATGTGCAGCGGACATTTCAAAGCACATAACTCAACTTGCCTTATGTTAGAAGCCCTTGAGAAATAATACAACCCCTGAAACAGCTCACAAATAGTCTCAGAATAGTCTTAGGGCCTCATTGCTCCCCACATGTTGTCTGACAAGACCTAAGTGCTGGATTTGGGGGAAATAGGCGGAATTCCGTTCTTTGCCTTTGAAAAGCTCAGAGATGTTTTTAAGCTTGGTCAACTTGGGCTGTTTGGTGCCAAGCGGGTGTGTGTTCTTCTGCGTCTCTTCTCCCTTAGTGTTCATTAGGATGTGGGAACCAGTGGTTGGAGGTGTCTGGTCCTGCGGTGCAAGGTGTTTTTAGAAGGCCTGTGAAGGGAGGAGGGAGAGGAGGAGGAGGGAGGAGGAGGAGGAGGAGGAGGAGGAGGAGGAGAAGAAGAAGGAGGAGGAGAAGGAGGGCCATTTCCAGCTTCGACCTGTCATCTTCACCAGAAATCATAGGATTATACACAAACATGCTGTAAAAAGTCATTAGTATGAGGGCCCTTTTCTTTCTATTGTCTCCCCCAGTCTTTTCCCCCACTTTTTTCCAGTGTGTTTTATTTTCTCTAACAGCATCTTTGAGTGCATTTCTAAATGTAGCTTAAGGTGCATGTGTTTGGTGGCCACGCGGGAGCAAAGTGTTGACCCCCGTCAGCTGTTTTCTCTCCGGGTTAATTAAAGAAAACAGCAGTGCAATGTGAGCCCGTGTGAAAGTGGAGTGAGTGTGAGAGCGTGTTCAGCGCCGGGCTCGACTCGGCTCATGTCAGCTCAGCGCGGCTCAACAGCATGTGTCTGAGACAGTGGGAACAAAGACAGAGAGCTGTACAGGGAGCAAAATACGGGAGTCCACCCCAGATGTGCCTTTGTTCCACATTTTAACAGGTTATCAAAGAAATGTTAGTGTACTTTTATTCGAAAAAGAAAACATACATGTTTCTGTAATAAGCCAATCCGGGCTGTGGTTATGAGTCGAGAGCTAAGAGGACCCAGATGTACAGTGTGTTGTCTCAGTATCTGTATTTCATGACTGATTTGACATGAAATTGATGCAATAGGCAGCTCTGCCCTTTTCAGTCAAAGCCCACCATGGCACCAGCCAGTCACTCAATGTTATGATCCTGGCATTCATTTGGCATTAAGCCCCATCCTCAAATAGCTGTTAAACCCACTGGGGTAATGCCAGGCTGAATGAGAGACAATAGAAAATGACTTAAATACTCCCATTAGTGCTGGGGAATCAGGGCCCTAACAAGTCAGTGGGGATAGGCGTTGAGTCTCATTGCATTTTGAGCTTGTTAGGGATTTCCCTGTAGCTTCCATGCTGTGTTGTTGCCTTTTTGGAAAGATGCAGGGGGTCGTTTTTTGTTCCCCCTTTGTGTGCCGGATAAAATGATAAAACAGTCTGCGTCTTCCTCCTTACCTGACATAGGTCTGTAACATATATAAACATGTATTTACGTGACTGTATGTATGAATATATATATATAAATATATATTAGAATAATTATTGTTAGACCATAACATCGTTCTTTGGTACGATTTCGATTTTAGTTTTCTTTCATATAAATCCTCTCTGATCAGCAAAATAAGGTATCGAACAATGTTGCTGTATGTGATGGCCAGCTGTTGAATGACGTCACCCGGGTTTGTGATAATGAACTCCGCCCAGGATAGAACTACCAGCCAATCACAAAGCACGCACAGCTTCCTTTGGCTCATCAGCATGCAGGTGGTGCGCAGTTGGCCAGTCCCAGTGAAACTACCCTGCCATTCACCATTACCACCATATTTTCCCAAAATGGCATGAAGGAGAGGGGGGAAATCGCCAACTTCTTATTTATATTAGAGAAGGGAAAAAGTTTTTTTAATCAGACAGGGGATGATGGGGGTGAGCAAATAAAATTAAAGGTTATTAAAGCATCCGTACTCTGATCAAAGTTGCGCCCATAAACAGATTCCCCCTGAATCAGAGCAATTAGCCGTAGCGGTGTGGAAAAGTTCTTTCTATTTCCTTCTGCTTAATAATGGAAACTCGGATACCGCGGGGAAGGAAGCACTGAGGCCTCAAGTAGATAGCTCTCTCCTGGCTCCGTGTTCAACAGCTTTTAGACCCACCGTCAACAAATAAAAATGTATAAAGCTTTAGCGTGACTTAATAAAGCTTCATACACCTTTCATAAGACATGCAGTTGATACACTACACAACTTAAAATCACACAGAGAGAATTCAGCCGTGGGTAAATTATCGTGGACGATTACAGCTCCAGGCAGTATTAGGATTGTTCAGACTGAATTCACTGTGCTTGCAGTAGAATAAGTAAAAGTATCAATCTCTGTGACTGTACTGTGAGATTATCCGTTAAGTAGCTTTGCACTCTGGGAAACGAACCCAAGCTCACAGATGCACACACACACACACATACTCCCACATACATACACTACGAATAAGTTCAAGGGCTCCAAATTGCTCACAGGGGCATTAGCAGTATTAAATGAAAACATTTGCCGTTCCTCGGTAGCCTCCAAATCCCAGGCACTAGGGTTTAACTAGTATTAGCATAGTATGGCGGCGTCTACGTAGCCAATAATGACCACAGGAAAAGGAGCCCTTCGCAATAGCAGTGACCCTCACAATCCATTTCCACACCTCTACCTCATTGATTGAGTGAAAATGAGGAAATATAGTGTGTGTGTGTGTGTGTGTCTGAGATAGAGAGAGAGACAAAAATGGTTCTTGCTACTCATCTGCTAGTTTTGCAATCTGTGGATTTCTCACTAAAAGCTGTTTTAGTTTGCAAATGAAAGGCTAATTGGAATTGAATGTGTTGGGCAAAGACTGATTGATGAGTCGGGTAGTGTGCAAGGATGCAGTTTCGGGCTGTAGGGATGTTCTGTGTGTGTGTGTGAGATTGTTTGTGTTGAAGGGGAAGTCCAGTGGAGGGGGCCGCTACTGAGCACAAAATGTCATTAAGTATTCATAAGTAAGGTGTAGACATTTGAATGACCTCGTTTGTGAGTGTGTTTTTGCCATTATTTACATTTGCATGGCACACAGGGAATGGTCCCCTGCCCTGCCACACAGGCAGTGCCCTGGGCTTTAACAAACATGCATACGTGTGTACATGATTTGCCACTGAAATGTCAAAGTCAAGGCTGTTCATTTGAATATTGCTAAAGATGGCTGAATAACAAAACGAGAGTGAGACTAAGGGGTCTTGTTACCCCAAGTGAACTGACCAGAGGGAGCAAGGTAATGTACAGTACCAGCCATTTTCCCCTTGTTAGTATGTTTGCTTTTCATGCATGTATGTATGTTTGCGTGGCTATCTGTTCAATATGTGGAACCTGCTTGCCTCTACATTTTGCATTTTTGCTCTGAGCATAAACACTGATCTTGTTAGGACCAGTAAACCTCATGGGAACCACAGCCCGGTCATAAAAAACGTAATTACTTAGGTCCTGGTTAAGGTTGGAGATGAGGTTTTGGTGAGACTGTGATTGGAAGTCAATGCAAAGGCCTTATATTGATAGCTAACCTGTGTTTGTGTCCAGGCCTGGTGGAAGGATGCAGCGTGCTGAGCCTTGGCAGCTAAGACAAGAGAACAGTGATGCAGTGTGGAATGAACTGACATACCTGAAAAACCTCACCAGGAAACTCTCCACTGAAAAGTAAGTCACATGACACCCAAGTCCAACACAGATTTTCCCTGCCTTGGAAATTTGAGTATAAACACACAATGCTGACAAGAAGGCAAGACAAATCACAACACCAAATTACCAATAGATACTCTATATTGTTGGGAAGAGATAGGAAAGCAAAAGCCCACGTAGGTCTGGCCATTCCATGTGTTTAAAACTTTCTCTTACATATGCACACAAATACTCACACACTCCCAGTGTCCCTTCTTGTTTGTGGGTGTTGAAATTTTGAGTGTGCCCTTCGCAGCTTCACAGCATCCACCTAGCCCTCCACATCATTACCAGCCAGCGGGGGGCCAAAGCAAGATCGTTACACTGTGTTCTCATTTGTGAAATCGGCTGCCCAAAAAATTCACTCATAAAAGTGGAGGAAGTAAAATCACATTATCAGAATCCCTGGACGTGTCTTTGTGAAATAATTGTATTTTTAATGGAACATTTAGGCCAAACTGTAGTCTTGTTGCTGATGTTATTAAGCGAGTGTCAATAAGATACTTTACATACTCGGTCTGTAAAGTCTGACCCGAGTGCCTTATTTCATTCTTTTTTGCTTAGTTTTTCCTCTCATTCCGTCTCTCTCTGTCCTCCTGTCTGCATCTTTTCTACTGTCTCTGGGTGTAGTGTAGCCATTGTCTTGTTTGATCTAAAGAAGCCCCCTGTTACAGAACCCCTAACACTGACCTAGTATGATACTACACAAAGCTTGGCCTAAAGCCACAGTCTTCCTCTCCCCTGTCTCCCCTAGCCTTCACCTCTCCTCACCTCTTCCCTCCTCTATCCAATGCCTCGGTGCCGTCCTCTTCTCCTCTTACTTGCCTTCCCAGTTGCCTCCCTCCGGCCCTCCGTGATGCTGCAGTAGGCTGAGGCCAGAATTCTGGAACTTGCCAGCCCCCCCTCTCCACCCCCCCTCTACTGCTTTCCCCTCTGCTCACCCCCTTGCCCTGTCCTCCTAATCCCAGCTGAGCTCATTATGATATAGCCCGGCTGCCTCTCTCCAAGCCTGAGCTGTCCGAGCTAATTACAGGCTAGCAGCCCCAGTGCCGCCGATGCTGCCTGTTAAGGGATGTCCATCCACCTGCCTGCCCGCCTGCCCGGCCACAACTTGAGCTGAGCAGAGCGGAGTGCTGGCTGGTCTAGGGCTGGGGCCTGAGGGGGCGGGGGGGTTACACTACAGTGAGCATGCAGGGTCCTTGGACATGACCTGCGAGGGAAACCACGAGGGATGGTAAGCGCCTGGCGTCTCTTCTAACTGTGTAACCGGCCTGTCCTCCGGGGTTAGTGTTGATCCCCTTCATGTGCCCCTGACCAGCCTCACCTCATCTCCTCCATTCCCGCCCCCAGGACCCCTCCTTACTCGGGTGGCTGGTGCAAAGTAAACTTGGATAGGATCTCTACACTTGGGCTGTGTACAGATGTGTGCCGTTCCAGGGCACACATCTGTACAAATGCACAGCTCAGAGTGTTAAACTAAACAAAAGCATACTGCCCATCTCTTTTTCGAAGGAACAGTGTTCTGGTTGCAAAATTCTGTTCAGAGGCAACAGAGAGGGCAAAAGTTGGTATTATGAACAAAATAACAACAGCTTCTGCAAACAAAACTGCCAGGAAACTCATGGGGTAAGCAGTTATAGCTTGTTGTTCCGTTGACCGTATTGTAATGATTGTGCTTGTGAAGGTTATGCTAGATAAGTGCTAGCAATGATCCACTAATGGATAATTAACTCCTGGCAGCGGAAGAATTTAGGGGCAAATAAATACCCCTTATAAAGCTTTAAATACCTAGTGGCAGGCTTTAGAGGAGAGATTCTGTTTAAACTCCATTTGTCTCTCATTTCTCCTCCTCATTGTCATGAGATTGCGCACAGATGCTCCCTATCACCTCTTCCGAAGGCAGCACTTGTAAAACAGTGTCTTGAGGCCCAAATGACCATTTCCTAGAATTAATATTGCTGGGATAACTCCTGCTCAGTGGGTCCCAACAGTGTTAAGAGAAGGTTATAAGGCCCAGGCACCCCCTGTAATCTCCGCTCTTGAATGAGATGTTAAGGAAGAAGGTGAAACAGGTTTGTTTCTCTGCTCTTTTAGCTGATTTACTGGCTCCCTGTGGCTCAATTTCATGACTTAAGGATGCAATAAGTAACAAATTGTTTATTCTTCATAACTCAAACCTGAAAATGATAGCATGCACCTGCAGCATGAACTACTTGTCGGGAGGACGAACAATGTTCAAGCATGTCAGTGAGCTTGTGTTAGCTGCCACTTCACATCTTAGCTGAGACTTCTACATCAGACAAACAGCACAGTTGACCTGGTCGGATTTAGCATGGCTGAAATATCACATACTAATTTAATAGAAGGATGCCATCATGTGACATTTTCACATTCTGAGAAGATGACGTACATTAGACCTCAATGGTCAGTTTTAAACTATCAGGTTAATCTCTTGTCAGATTATTATTAATTATAGTTTAGGTATTGTTTAAAAAAACAACTAATAAAGATGTTAATTACCTCAACCAAGCAGGTTATGTTTTCACCCCTATGAACTATGAATTTATTAACGACATTCTTCTGGATTAAAAAAGTAACCACTTGAAATCAGTTTTCATGTACTGATGCCAAACAATCAATTATATAAACTTTTTAAAATAATGCTATATTTCTACTTTCATGGTTCATTCACCAAACATTTTAATTGCAGAAAAACCTTCATTTAATAATGCACTGATTGTGTTCCACACAAAAGCGTCCAAGCTCTCAACATTTCATGTTTTTTAAAAGCAAAGGGGACAAAATGTATTAGGGACACCAAGACTAATTTGATTGAAATTTCTTGCCAAGTAACAATGTGCAGGGTGAGCTAGAAATGTTGCCTTGGGGTCGTTTTATCTGCCTCATTACGCATCGGTCTGCAGCACTCCATGTCCATGCTTGTTAATTGTTGTTAAAGGTCTGTTGGCAAAAAGAGGCAGGGATTATTTAGGCCTCATAAACAGAATAAACACATGCAGCGCATCCTCAGATTTAAGATGCTATGCTCAGACAACATCAAAGCATAAATTAGCCAGCGATTACTGGGGGAAAAAGCCTTTGAGATCATTTGCTTTGCAGCAGCAGTGAAACCTCCTCTGCGGAGAGTGACCATTATGGATGTGAACCTCCCCAGTAAGCGACGTTGACACTAATTAAGTTTAATAAAGTTTACCCTGATGCTTCTCATATTTTTTTAGTTTCATCTTGATTTGCTAAAAGGTATTAGAAGTAATGAGTCTTTTGCCCCCCTGGACCAGGGCTTAGTTGGAGGAGGGACACATTTGCTCAAACACACACACAAACAGAATGTTTTATTCATGATTTAAATTCAGACAAGTAAGGTTTTTCCTTCATTAATTATTTGATAAATTAATTATGTTAAAAAAAAATTGCTTAACACTAACTCATTTTGATGCAAGCTTCAGTGCGCCTTCAAGTCGGGGTTTGTTTGAATAAAACAGGCAAATAGAATTAGAGAAGAAAGAATAAATTTTTTTCAAGAACCAAATCTCACGAATAAACTTCATACCTTCAGAAGGGAATGTGCTATTAAATACATCATCCATCAATCGTTTCATCCCTTCATCATTCACTCATTCATTAGCTGTACCGTTTTAGGGTCGTGGTGTGCATGGAGCCAATCCCAGCTGATAACAGGCAAACGAAAGGGGACAGGTTGCAGGTATGACACAGGGCCAAGCTAATAAATACTATAATATTATAAATATATGAAGTTTTATTTATTCAAGGACATAGTTTTATTTTAAAATAGGATACCTAGTGACACCCATCCCTATTGAACAGGGAAATGTGTGGACGTCCTAGTTTGATCCCACCAGCGGTTTTATTACATGAATGCCCATTTACCTCTTGCATCAATGGCTTGTGAACCTTCCTCTTAAAGACTCACTGTTACTGTTGCCGCTACATTGCCCACAGCTAAAACACGGCACCGAGCCATGTAAACTCCACCAGTCACCATTTCTGCTGACAGCAGTGGCTTATCCCCCCAAACTCCCTCTATGAATGAACAGCCCTCTAGCTTGACTTTAACCATGAGGGAATACTACACAGTACACACACACACACACACACACAAACAAGGATCTCTCCCCTGTGATAAAAATGCCAGAGGTGTTTTCGCTTTCTCACCCTATTCCCTGCTCTACCCGTGTATTTTTATGCGCCGAGCAAGAAACCAAAAGGAGGGCTGGCGTGTGAAAGCACAATGGCTGCAGATGATGTTGTGTTGTACACCCTTGTGGATGGAGGCTGGCAGTTGGCGCTCTAAGCTGTGTTTGGTGCAGCACAGGTAGGGATGAGATCAAATGACATGGAGTGGATAACTCAGGGCGGAAGTTCAAATGTGCAAATGTTTTAAAAACAGGGCCAGAAATGCGGCGCACGACATGGAGATCCACTGCAGACCACACCGTTAGCAAACAAAACGCCCGTTTGTTGATTTTACTCTGGTTTCTGCCAAGAAGCTTCTCTTGCTTTTTACACTCGCTGACTAATATTCCGCCTAAGGTGACGTTGCAAGTTGAGAGGGAGTTGAACACTTTGGCTGGCTTCATTTGATTTGTCATCCAGATTTAAATAAAATACTTTGTGTATCCTATAGGAGGTTAATCTGTAGAGAACCCTCTTACCACAGTGATAGCTCGGCTATGACTGGAAAATATAGTTCAATTTTACATAAACTACAGGTTACTGGAGGTATAGTTTGACGCAGGGAAACCTCTGGAGTTTGTTTCACTTGGAGGCAGTTATAATGTGATGTAGATCTAAAAGGTAGCTCCTAAGGTTGGGATTTTTCTCAGTGCTACCACGGCCTTGCAGTGTTGCCTAAACATCCTTTTGGATTCTTAAATTTGCTCTTTTCCCATCATCAGGACCCCAGTGGCGTGAAAATAGTAAGCATCTGTTTATCAAATCATGTACTCACATGAGGAAGCAATGTGCAAGGAGTGAGACTGGAAGGGAAGATATGAGCATACACCATCCAAGAATACAGTTTTGTTCAGTGAAGAATGAAATAGATTCGCCAATTTGTTGTGTCGCCTATTGAAAAAAGAAAAAGGCAGTATATACTGTGGAAACGTGTATTTGTATTAACGGTTAATTTAAATGAGAATTTTTACATGTTGACCAAGTTGTTAAACAAATGCGTTGACAGATGCCATCTGGTGTTTTGATACAAAAAAAAACTCTCTGTAACTTTGTGACTCACACAATGCAAGTTTAGAAAAGTCTAAAATATAAACCTGAAACCAGATACATTTTTTAAATAAAATAATAGTTCTAGGCTCTTCAGTTTAGTCCCCCCCCAAAAAAATAACAGGAGTGAAAGGTGCATCAGAACATGATTCAGACCAACAAACCAAAATGTATTCCAACCAAAGAAGGTGGTCTCGCACCAGAAAAAAACTGAAAACACCATTAAACACTAGAAGCAGTTGGCAAGAGTGCTCTTGATATTATGATGGACCATCAATGACATTTATTTGGTGTATCCAAACTAGTGTCAAGTACTGCACGTGAAATTGGTAATGCTCGTAGTAATACCATAAATATATTACACTGGCAACGAAGTTAACTAAATTAACCACTTCATTTATTTCTCCATTCAAACTCAAAGACTACCATGTACTAGATGCAGCCCATGTAAGTGATGACATCAGGAGGTCATACAAAATTCTGCTCCATAAAATGCAATATGAAACTAACTGGACCAAATGTAACAAAGACATGATTTCAGACCCTGGTCCAGACGATCAGGCTTGAAATTGCCTCGAGTCCACAATGTTGTCTTTGCAAATATTGAAGCTATTACTCTCAATAATTCTTCCTGCAACATCCCGACTTATCGATGTGTTAATTTAGTTTTTTATGGCAGATTGAAGCACAAACTGCAACAACGTGAGTGTTACTGAATAAGAATGCAATAGTCCTCCATCTCTAGAGTGTGATGTTGTGAAACTGGAAGCCCCTGGCCAATGAACTACATCTGCAATCCAATCCCTCCTTCATCCAAGAAAATATGCTTATCCTTCAACAAAATTGAATGTTTTGCATCTGAACTTTGGATTAGCGTCAATACTATCCGCATCCAAAAAGGGATAAAAGAGAAACACGAGATGGAACAGGCTCCGACCACATACTGCATATTTCAGTTTGTTTGTCCCATTAACAACCTCCACACACGAGGCCGTGCCGGTGCCTCATCGACTTGAGTTCATTTATGGAGGCAAATCCATACAGGAGCGACACATATCCATCTGCTTCCTCCACCTCCCTCAGGGAGAGTCATTTGTGTACTTATTTAAGCAGCGGTCAGCCATTAGACCAGGCTCTGCTGTACTGTGTGGGCTAAAAAGCTAATTACTCCCCTTCCCTGCGCTATGGTGATAATTTTCCCAAGTCATTTTCTTGGCATATGGAAAAATCTCTCGGTTGATCTTGCAAAATAAGATTGGTCTAAAAAGTGTCTCGTTTAAGTTAATTGCCATTAGCCTCATCATAATTCATAATAACCACAAATGGCTTTTTTTTTTACACCTCAAATAGTTCAGAGTGTATCACGCACGGTGCACTCACCACTTCCCTTAACAAAGTCGGTCAGAATAAAGACCTACTGTTGTAATGAGGTAAACTGAGGGAAGAAGGCCACTCCAGTAGCAGCGGCTTGTTTCTAGTTTTCCTCTCTGACTCTGTGGCGCTGAGGGGAGGGGAATTAGGTGTGTGTTTCAGGTGTGGCTGCCTCTGTGGGCCACGTGTATCCTCAGTAGACTTCTGTTGGGGTCCTAATAATAACTTGAAAGTGCAAAGACTCGAGCATGGCTCCACGTAATTAGCCTTTAGCAGAAATCAAGCTAATTGCACAGAGGTAATTGGGCACCCTTTCCACTCTGTTTGTCTGTGATGATACACACACAGATGCACACCATACTCTCCCACCTTGGCCTTTCATGTTGCATGTCACTTTGATTTTCAGATGAATTAAAAACCATTTTAATTACCTGATTTCTTCACCATGTTGTCTTTACCATTGGGATAGAAGCCAGTGCACACAAATCAAAAGTGTCTCGAATAAAGGATCCACTGAGGAATCCAGATTAAAAAAAATATACTAATTTGACTATTCTCGTGTTGGTACTGATTTCTCATCTTTTATTGTTTTGGAACTTTATCTGGAGAATATATTTAATTGCTATTTGAGGAAAGGTTTGTAATGTGTGTGACTGCAGAGCCGGCTTGGAAGAGCAGATGGACATGTTGCGAGTCCAGGCAGCGATGGACCGGGCCACAGTGAAGGAGCTCCACCTCTGTCTTGCCAGTGAACACCAAGGTGAGCCCCTTTTGCTTTGAAGTAGAAAAGCAGTTTTGAAGACCAAAAAAATGACTGAATGGTAATGATTGTTTAAAGTTATTTTCCTTTGTGTTGGTTTGTAAATCTTTTGCCTAAATTGAATTGTACACATGTATTGTTACATGTCAATCAAAAAGTATCCCTAGCTACCCTCACTTCCTGGCCATGTGTACCAGTGTGCAGAATTAATCAGATCCCTCCCAGTGGAATTAATAGGACAACTCAATTAAGACTTGATCAGCTCCTTGCAAATTGATTGAAAGATCAAGTAGTGTTCATCTTGTCTGAATACATCATTCCCGAAGTTAAAAAGCCTATTGGCTGTAATGGATTTCCACATCCTTTTGTCAGACGCCGACCACTGCAATCGGTGGCTTTAATTTACTCGTTCAATAACAAATCTGTCCTCGATCACTTTAATTTGCTTCACAACCAATGATGGTGTCTGTTGGAGATGGAAGCCTGTGATTTAACGGGTGGCAATAATTAAAATAGTGGATTGTCTCCTATTGACAGTCTAGTCAGGAAAAACAGGATAAAAGGCGTCTTAGAAGGGGCACAATTAGTTTGATATCTTATCAAGCAAATAATCTCTAAATATAAATGTGATACAAGCCCCTTTCTTATTCACCAAACATTTTACAGCTTCTGTCATGGATCCACTTAAGGTTAATCCGTGAAGGATTGTTTATGCCTAGATTCACAGAAATAAACGGCATCATAACTTAAACGTTTTTTGTACTAATGTTAAAAATGCTCTATGTCCCAAAACAACATCAAATAGTTATCTTTTACGTTTTGTGTGGGATGATACTGCATATTATGTTGACATGAATGACAGCGAATCATTTTGCCACAGGACTGAAATGTTATAATAAAACTTTGCAATGACCAGTCTCACAATAAATGGGAACACGTGTGCTATCTGGATTCACAGTAAAGCATTAGATTGCTTGATATATTTTATAAAATAGCAACTAATAAATAAATCATTGAGGATTGTGATATAAAATCTATTGATCGCAGTTCTTAATAGTGAAAGTCAATAAGTTACATAGCCAACTGTGATGACTGAGGCAGAGGTGATCTCGTCATTAACTTTGTGAATCAATAAATGTCGGTTGTGTCAACATGTTATGCCAACAAAAGGATGGGAACCCCAACGTCATTTAAAATAAACGTTGAGAATGGCCACAACATTTACTCCTGAAGAACCTCTGTGACCCGATCAAAGGGATAGCGGGTTGATGGCTCACACTGGAATCACACTAACGAAAGGCAGCAGATGAAAGGAACAGGGCGTTTGTGCTGCAGCCCATGCGGAGACGTGGGAGGGACGTTAATGTATGCCGCAGTGCCAGGACCTCCTCCAACAGTGGGTGACTAGGGAGCCACCACGTCTTCTTATCAAGGTAGTGCTGAGGTGCCAACTCCCCAGCCACCGGCCCGGGAGCTGGATAATTGTCTCCCAACCTGGTTATGTACCCAGCAAACACGGCAGCCCTCCTGTCCTATTTGGTGCTCCGTTTGATTGACTGTGACATGCTGGAAAGACAAAAGAACAGCCTAATTCAAAGTAACAAAATTCCCTGGGCAAAGTGTCAAATGTGAAGCAAAGAAGCAGCAGCCTCTCACAACATAACCCCTCACTCTCTTTGCTCTCTCCTTCTATGGCCTCTTTTTCCCACTCGCTCTCCAAAAGATCAACTGACCTAAAAGTCAAGGTCCTGAATATTTAATGTTTCCAGCCTCGTTGTACAAATTATTTTTGGTCGTTCTGTCATGAATGTTTAACAGGCGAGAATGAAAGGCAGAAAGTTGTGTATTATTTTGTGTTGCCCTTTGCATCTAGGTCAGCAGGAAAGATATTCCAACTTCTGCAGGTGTATCTACTGTATGCCAAACATCGGTGACACTGAGGCCTACTGGATTGTGTATGCGCCCATGAATATGTGAAAATCAAATCCCCATACACTTTGACTCCGGCATCTATTCAGTTGTTATTGTAAAGTCTAAATCATATGTTTGCCAAAGCCACATTTGAAGTTCTCAGAATAAGGCAGCATGTCTGGAGAGATTAGTTGTCCTCTGGGGAAACATAGTGGACTACAAAGCAGTGCAGCCTGGGGCTTGTGTCCACAAGGGATTCAAGCACTTCTCTTCGTTTGTTTAAGATCTCCAGAGAGAGGTTGCCCATTGCATGTACCAATGTGTGTGTGTGTACTTTTGAACACTGTTTTCCTATTTCCTTGTGGGCTACTAAATAAAACACCTTTCTGTTAATCTGGTTTTGAAAAAGGTTATCTGTTAAGATTTTAGAAACGGGAGGTAGGTTTTTAGCCGTGAGATTTTCAAGACCTTTAAGCATTAGGGACAGTGTGTTCCTTTTGATTTGATCGGAAAAAAAGAAGAAGAAGCTGGACCTTAAGACGGAAATTACACATTAGTAATGCTAATTGATTTAATGTACCCTCTTTATCATCCTTCTATTGATTGAGCAGCCCGAGTTTGACAAATCATGTCACAATAACAAGCTTTGTTCCCTTTTGCAGAATTGCTTCACAAAGTGGTAGAGGAACGCCAGGTCAAAAGCAGCACTCTGAAAAAGCCTTCTGTTTCTGCCGAACGAATGGAACAGTCATTTAAAAAGGTACAGCACTATGCCATCACTAAGTGTGCCTTGTCATTGCCAATAAAAGAAACCCGACAGAGCCATAACTAAAGCACAATGCCTCTCAAACACTTTGGTTTTACTCTATGAAAAACGATTTGAAAGTGTTCTCGCTCTTGGAAGGATTGGTCATTCACAAATTTCCGGGACAAGAGTAAGCTAGGACGTTGTTTTTTTTTTGTTTTTTCAAAGTTAAAAGCAATTGTTGTTGTTACTACAGATAAAAACTGTTGGGGTGGAGTATAGGAACGTGTATTAAATTCGCAGAGAATACAACATTTTTGTATAGTAGCTCTTAGTAGCTTGCTCGTGTTTGTGCATGCATGCTTTTAAAACCCCTGCTTGCATAAGTTTATATGCCCCCCACCCTTTGACTTTCATAGCAGTGAATTATCAAGAGTAGGGATGGCCATCTAATATTTTTTGAAAGGTACGAGGCTTCAGCAGCGGGCCGACTGAGAGCCAAATAAAAGGGAAAAATTGCCTGGAGGCACAAACCCAGCAGGCATCCACTGTTCTCTTAAACAGTCTCCACCAAAGATCTAACAAATCGACTAAGTGTTCCTGGTTGCTGTCTAGTTAGGGGTGATCAGGGTAAGGGGGTGCCAGTCAGATGTCCATGATCTCGCTGAACCAGTGAGGGGAGAGTTGACCCCCCTCACTGGTTCAGCCTTTCACAGAGCATAAACTGCATGCGTGCGCTGGCACATCCCCCTGTTAGAAAATGTCAGTGGCGAGGAAAGCCTCTATGCATGCTCCCACAAGCAGGTTAAAACAGGCACCATCATTTCCACCTTAACAACAACAGGATGAACTTTGACTGTTGTTTTCAAGACTCATGTGTGAAGGAGTTTTAGAATTTATTTAAAAATGACAGATATGCAAAGGAAAAAATTAACAATGTTGTGCCACTGTGGCCCCGTCATGTATTTCGAATTTTTTCAGATTGAGCAGCTGGAGTGGAAGATGAAGTCCCTTGACGCGGAGACACAGAGGCTGAGGGAAGAGAAAGAACACTTACTTGAGGCCAACAAAGACTTGGCCCTCAACTGCCACAGACTCCAAACCTCCCTGGATCGCCTGCGGACCCAGGAAGCTGCTCGTGAAAAGGCAGCCCAGGACCAGGCCCTGGCCCAGGGGGAGCAGCACTGCAACGAGATCATGGCTGTAAAAGCCCGGCTGGCTGCATCTCAGAAAGAGACTACCAAGCTTCATCATCAGTTGATGAAGCTGAGACAGGAGCTGGGGATTCTCAGAGCAGCCAGGGACTTCTACAGGAACCATGCGGCAGGGCCAGTGCGGGCAGGTGGGATCGCTAGCAACATTAGCGGCAAGGTTAAATTCAAAACAACTCGGCTCAGAGGTCCACCACAGCAGCGCAGCCACCGAGCAGTCAGCCCCAATCAAGCCATCAGCTGGCAAGGCCACAGCCCCAGTCCCACTAAGGATGAGTGGGAGGACATGAGCGTAGATAGGTAATGATACACACGCACACACACAGACACACTTCTTCTTCCTGCCTCCCGCCTCATTATTTTTAGGTGGTAGGAGTGGAGAGGGTGGGTTGGCAGAATTGTGGGGGGCCACGCTGCATCGAGGGGACACTGTGCATATGCAAAGCGTAAGCAAATGGGTGATTGAATTTCATCTTCTGTCTAGTTGGTATTCAGAAGCCAAAAGAAGAATGTGAGCATGAATGATAGAGAGAAGGAGAGAGGAGGGATGCGGGGGGGGAGACTACTGTCAGATCCTTTGAAATATCCTGGGATGCCTTGCTTGGAGCTTATTGACTGAAATTTGCATGCAAAATTAGCCACCTCTCCACAAAAAGTTGAACCGATGCCAGGAAAGCCAAGGGATAAGGAGGCCGCCGAAGCCTTGATACCTTCCAGTGATGCCATTTTCATGCACTAGTCACGCTATCTTGAAATTGACAGTTTGGCAGTTTGATTTAATTTACTGGTCCTGTGCATTCACTAACCCCCCCTTGACAGCGCTAAGGATCCCCTTGCAAGTACCAAGCCCCCACCTTCAACCCCCCCCAGCACCTCAACTTGCACACACACAACCATACACATGAAGCAGCCAATGCCTCCATGTCTAGTCATATTTGTTATCTAGTGGCATGGCAATTCACAAATGTGTGTGCTACACTTATTTCCTTCAGCCACCCTTCTATCCCGCTCCAAACACACATATGCATACTTACCAACAGGCAGACACACACACACACACAAACACTTCCTTTCCATCTTACCCACCCTCCTCTCTCCTCTCCCTGCCTTAATCTAGTTAGATACATTTTGAATGACCCTACTCGGCTCAGTACCAGATGTCTACAAGCTGTTTAACACCCTCTAAATTAAGAACCATCGACAGTAATTATTTCATGTATGTTTTATGCAAAAAAGGCACTGAGCCAACATTTATTGAGTGATAGTCGGAATGATTTGATTTCAAACAAGCAGAGCTATGGCTGATATTTATTTCCCTTCACTTTCTCTCCCTGTATGCCTCTCTCTCGCTCCCTTTCTCTCTCTCTCCACTCTCTTTGCTCTGTCCCACTAACTCGCCATCTCTTCACCAACTAATTCATCTGACTCTAATCCCCGGCTCTATCCACGTGAGGCTGTTTAGCGGGGACTGGGTACAGCTATGCCCTGCTTTCCTAATGCCTCTCCGTGTAGCTAATAAGCAGCAGTCTAATATACGCTTTACCTGAGAGGAGGATCTAAGTGGATTTGCAAAATAGGGGTCTAAACTGAGATGTTGTCTTATTTAAGGCACCTGTCAACTGATTTGTTACTGTAAAGCCTCATGCGTCTCGTATCTCGCAGGGGTCTCCTCCAGCAGTGTGTCTGGTAGGCGCTGCCGGAAATACAGTGTTTCTGCCTAAGGAGCTTTGGCCCTAATAGTGTCAAATAAAGATGTCAGACTCGTTAAGGCTACTGCCAAGTCTTTGTTTTTTCTCCCCCTTCTAGTTCTCGCTGCCTCTGGCTCGGTCTCTGAATTTTTGAGCTTGCTGGAGGAAGCTGACCATTTTAAGCGGATCATCAGTTTTGTGGGCGAGCAGGGGGTACGGAGAATATCTCACTGAGTAGTTCTGTTAGAAGGAAGTGATGTGTGTTAATATATTACAGAGGTTCTTGATGGACAAAATTAGGTGTTTTTGGGATCTGGTTCAGAGGATACCATGTTTTTTTTCCATTTATTCAAAAGCTTGGTGATTCGCTCCTTGGGTCCCTCTGCTTACTTGTAAGCATCCTTTACGTATCCTTAGAATGTTATGTTTTCACCCCTGTTTGTTTGTTTGTTTGTTTGTTTGTTTGCAAGCAACATTAAGCAATTACTACAAGATGAATTTCCACAAAACTAGTTTGAAGGACGTGGTATGGGTCAGGGAACAACCAATTCAATTTTTGTGCAGATTTAGATCAGGGGTAAATCCAGGAAAAATAAATGATGTTCTTAACCATTGCAAGGTGGGGCGTTATTCTGACTTTTCATCATTCTCCCAGAGATTGATTCATGAATAATTATGGATATAAATCGGGCAAATCTAGGGAACTGATTACTTTGATTGAAGGACATTTTATAGAGCCTAATTAGATTTAAGACTGTTGGGCCTTGGCGGAGGTGTCTGTATTTGACTTGCAAAGATCTGTGTTTTCTGCACAGTATCTATGCACAGACACACAAATCCCTTGAAGCATCATCTTAAAATGCCAGCACAGCATTCTTAACTATATGATATATGGAAGCACATTCAGGAGACAACTTTAATAGTCTGTGGATACAGTTACACTAATTCTTGATGACTGATAGGCCTCATGTTAACCGTATCATAGTGAATGTAGTATTTCATTCTGAATATGATATATATTGAAATTAATAAAAAGATTGATTTCAATTTGTATTCACATGGCTTAATTTATGTCCAACTTTAGAAGTCTTAGCAGCAAGAACAGGTTTTTAATAAAATGCATAATTTCTTAGTTGTGGGGTCTTGGTGGTGGTGATTAGTTATCATCAGCAAGTCCCCCTGCCCCTTCCAGACCAGGTTGAGCCCTAACTAGCCCCCAGTCTTGTCAAGTACCAGTTATATCCTCTCTCTGTGGTCTTTACCTCTGCTGCTTCTCCCAGGCCCCACCTTAATAAACCCGCCAGCGTAAATGTCACTGGCTTCCACCTTCACATCAAAGGTCACTGTCAATAAACCTGTGTGTGTATGTGTGTGTATTTGAGGATGTGTGTGTGTGTGTGTGCGCCTCAGGAAGCCCTTACTGTGTGTCCATCAGATGCAACTTTGCTTGGCTCCGCTCAGCCGTGCCTCTCACACACGTCTGTCACACACAGAGGGCTAATGAAGGCCACAGCCGCTCTCATACATGTTGATGCATTCACTATCAGCACCCGACTCTGCAGCTTTTCACTTAATTTACACCCACATTTACACTTCTAGCTCAGAAATTGGATGGGACATTGATTTTCTGTTGGAGGGAGGGGTGGCAAAATGCACATATTTTTGCCTGATGTCAACTAAATCAACCATAAATGGTAAATTGGTTTTTTGTTCAAGGGTGGTACTTTCAGAACCAGTGCTCTGTGGGTTCAACTTCTGGTCTGTAATAACCCCTCTCACCTTTCTCCACAGTGACAGCGGTGAGGAGTACTTGGACAGTCTCGACAGTGTGCCCTCAGGGAAAGCACCTCGCAGACAACATGCAAACCGAAAGGTTGGTTTGCCTTCATCCTTAAATCTCTCTGTTAGATAATGATAAGCTCTATCAGCACTGTGTACACATTTTACCTCTACATCCTAAATATCTCATTTATTTCTTTAAAAATGGTCGCGTGGGATATTCATTATATTTGGAGGAAAGTTTTCCATATTTATGAGTGAAGATGATGTGTTGAGATACTATACAAAACAAAATTGCCAGCAGAATTTAACCAACAGTTATTGTAATTTAATTCAGAAGATTCCTATGTGCTCTATTATGTACAGCTACATTATTGTGATCATAGAAAATTGTAGGATTAATATCACCCCATTGACATTGAAAATTTAGCCCATGCAATGAACTGCTATTTTGTTTATCAGTTAAAGCTAGGGTAGGTCATACTGGAGAAGCTTGCAATAGTAGGCTACACTACAAAAATATGCCACAGATACAACCACCACCCTCCATTGGTCCTCTCGTCAAAACCGCGCCCCCAAAACACAAGAACGTGCACTCTGTGACAACTGCCGCATGCTGACTTTTCTGTGACTCGCTCGTAAACGTCTACCAATCGTTTCTGCTTGAGCGGTTTGTGTGTCCCTCTGGGTTGTGAAGATCTCGGTCATGTGCAGTGAGAGCACGGACGGAGTGCGTGTAGGCAGGCAGGGGGGCCATGACAGACAGGGATACTAGCCAATCATTTCATTCAGTCCAAATAAAATGATTGGTCAGTCGTGCAAGGGTTTTACAAACACCTTACGATCCCCTCCTTCAATAATTCGGAATGAATTATTTGTTGCTGCTTCTGAAAGGTGCATACTTGATGCTTGACTTCATCATATATGACACTTAACTGAACGTCTTTGATTTTGTTTACTATTTTAACTCTTTCACTCACATTTCATGACGCAAACAATTTATCAAACTGTCCAATTAACTGTTTTCCTGATGATACATTATTGTTTTCACCATCACGCTTTGTTGCATGGTTTCGTTCATGCCAATGTATGCATCTTTTAGGTGTCCTCTCCTTTTACTCCTGCGATCACAAAGTCTTCCTCATGTGTGGTTGTAGATTCTCTTTTCTCCTCTGTCTCCTTTTCTCACCATGAAATCAATAGGCCTGGACCCTTACTCTTGTCCACATCAAACCACTTCACAGCAGGACATGGCAGCTCCAAGCCCCAGAGAGATATGTCTGTCAAGAAGAGAGATGAAGAGAGGAAAATGCAGGGACCTTTCTAAAGACACTGTCCTTTCCTCTTCTCCGTTTCTCTTTTTTGGAAGGAAGGGAACAAGGTAGAAGATGGAAAGGAAGAGGCTGTTGTAAATGTTGCTAGGGAGCTGTCAGGACCCCTAGTCTCAGATCCCCTTTAGTTTTCCCCACTCCAGATCTGCTAAATGTGCCCATCAGCTCCCCCAGGCTCATCACTATGACAGCCCCGGCCCCTCACGCCGCGCCATGTCACAAACCAAAGGTTTCATCTCGCTGCTCCTCTCCACATGGCACTGTTTGATCAAACCTGGCACTGATCAAATCCTATCTGACCCTGTTCAAAAGAAACAGGCAGAGAGGACAGGGGGTAGGGGAGTGTTCTTTGATGTCACTACAAACAACGTTGAAGTTCTGTAGCGTCTTGCATTGCCACTTATGAGTGTAAATGATTACACACTCGCACACACACACTCGTCATCCTGTAGGAGTGAATATGAGCTCTCAGACTGATTGAACAAAGGCGGCATTTGCAAGCATCTGTCAGAAGTAATAACTGTGCTATGAGGCGTTTAACATCAAGTCAGTCGAACACGCTCAGGTGAATTATTAAAGCACAGGGTGATTTGTCTTGTCGCGTTAAACTGAGCACACACTGTGATCACAGTGTCATTATGAGCCGCGTCTCAGGAAGCGTAACATGTCAACCGGTTGTGTTACATTAAAACAGCTGCTTTTCATAACTGTCTCTGACTCTGCTGCTCCTTTTAGTCCTACAGGTGTTCACTGATCTCAGAAGCACCAGAAGCTGAATCTCACAGAAAACAACCCAATGTTCCTGCCCAAGGTAAGAGACGTTTTTCCTTTTTTAGTACCAATGCAAAAACTACAAAAATCTAATCCACTATTAATTGAAGCTGGATAAACATTCAATGCCGTATGCTGTCGATCAGAAACAAGTATTTCAGAAGTTAACAAGCTTTGTTGTTTTGTTATTTTTTCACAAGAATCTGACACTCCTCAAGTGGGTATAAATGGAAAATGTGAATCATTCAAGTTGTTAAATATATCTCAGTTTTCACTGTTGCATACACAAAGACTCCTTCACACACGGCTGTTAAATCCCAGCAGCAGCTTCTAAATAGGGATTTGGAGTTTTCCTGTGCTCTTGTCAACTCTGAGGCGCCTGCATGTACTTCCTCCTGTTAGACGATAAACAGCATGAGCCCTGGGAACGAGGGACGAGAGGAGAGAAAAGGAGGTGGAGGAGGAAGAGGATGCTGAGGACCCAGCGCTGCTCCTCCTCCTCTGCTCTGCAGCAGCGCGTAGAGTCCCTACAGCGTCACATTGACATACTGCAAGGTGCCAGGAAAGATGCTGTGCTTTCAGCCAAAGAGCTGCGGAGGGCCAATGAGAAGATCATGGCACGGCTCAACTCCATCACTGAGAAACTCGGCAGCAGAAAGCAGCTCGCACAGGTAACTTACTGGGGAGAAAAACCAGGGAGATGAGTAAAGAGGAAAGCCAGTTGTAAGCGTTGGGAAGTTTCTTATTTGTCTCTCTTTGTCTTTATTTTCCTGGTTCTCTAGTATTTGCTATGAGCTGAGAGTGCAGCTGCCCTTATCATGCTTAATAAGTGTGGCTGACAGGCCTACCCTCGCCTGTGGAGGTCAGCTCCACAGAGCAGGAGAGAGAGGGAGAATCTCTCTCTCCCTCTCCGACTCGGCTGTTGTCTCATCCTGCTGAATGTTTCAGTGAGCCAGTTCTCCAAAACAATCTGTGTCACTAGCTGTTACATTTCTTCAAATCCATGCACTTGTGTGCACAGACGAATGCAAGGTGACTGAGTCCAGTGCCATACGCCCATTGAGTTATTTAGTACCTGCCTCCAGGTAGGAAACTCTTAGACTTGGTATAGATTATAAATAAAACACCAAGCACTTTGCCCCCTAAACAGTATCTTTCCTGTCAGGGCCTCCTTGTAGACACCAACATATGTACACACACACACACATACAAATACACACACCAGCACAGAGACCGACAGAGTTGTTAATCCGATAGGAGGCAGGAGACTTGGTGGATTCAGACATAGCAGCAGCGAGTGGAGGTGCACTGGACACCTGATTAGGTGCATGTGTCTGTATGTCTGTATATTTACTGTGTGGAGTAGTACAGATAAAGTATATTGCACTTGTACACACGGGTCATGAGTGCAGCCCTCATAGTGTTGCTACCTAGGAAGTGGCCCTTGTGCTCCTACCCGGGCATCTGATTGCAGAGGCCCAACGAGACCTTAGACTCAGACACAGCAGTAAAGGCACACAAACACACAAACACACACACAAAACAGACTGTTGTGTGAATGTGTTGACAGAGAGGGAATTGTTGTCTTCCTTTTTGTTTCCGCTATCCTTGTGCAGTATTAATGCCACTCCTCCAGAGAAAGTTTCAGCCAACCGACTGGCCAAAGCCAGGTCTTGTTGCCCTCTCTGGAAAGGGCAAGAGGTGATGGACTTTGGGCTCGTTCCAGCCGGTCCGGGCCAACTCTCTAACTAAAACTCTCTGCTTGTAATTGGCTTAGGACAGCCTCCACAGGGGCCATCATGTGAGAAGTAGCATGGCAGTTTCACAGAAACTTGTTTGTGTTGCTCTGTCTCCTGATCCTTTGGCCATTCTGTCCTTCCCTTGTTGCTTCCTTCCTCGTCTCCTACCAGCTCAAATCATTATTTCCTTATTCCTTCCATTCTTATTTGCTTACCCTTATTTTCTTTTTCTATTCCCCTTTTCTTGTGTTCTTTCTATGAGTTTGGATTGTGAGCGTTTAAATATCTCAATAACCGAATGTAATAGTTGATATATAAATTAAAACTGGAAGTGAATGACCAGTAATGATCCCTCATCAAGTCAGTCTATGATCTATTATGGATGTTTAAAATATTTACTTTACATTTTCTCTTGAAGATAATTTGTATTAAAGTCTGTTGAAAACATGTCAGCTCATGTGACCACTCATGTTTTAGGTTGGGATTATTATTGCAAATATTCCCTGATTTTAATATTATCATTAGGATTTAAATACAGGCGGAAACCTTTGAAAATGAGGCCTAATTTGTATCAGCTGGAATTCATCCTTTAATGTGTAATAAGAGGCTTAAAAAGCTCAGGTGACAGGTGAAGTGTACCCTCCTCGTAGAAATGTCACGCATATCACATAAATACCGGCTCCTTTGGTTGCTTGGATTATCAACCTCACTCATTATCGGTACTCTGCCATTTGCCTCACTCTTCGGTGCACTGGGCCGCCGTCTCCCCCAATTTGACCAACTTTATCTCTTTAAGTGTGGAATGTCCTCCCCTCCTCTAACATGTAAGGCGCCGGGATTATCACAGGATTAGGGAGTGCATCAGACATCACAGACTAAACCTAAAAAGCTCCAGACTATTTACATTTTAATGACAGTTGCAGCACATACCACATAAAAGGTCTGGCCAGCAGGAGATATACAAAGTGACTAAGGAGTTGGCACAGTAACTTGAGTAAACATTATTACATGGTAACCTTCTTGCACCCCAAAGTGCTTCTCAAGACAAAACAATACAAACCACAAACAAGAAAAAAAAGTCAATAATACTAAATGAAATAAAGACGATAAAAATAAATAATCAAACAGAACTCTGGACAGAGCCTGTAGACCGTCACAGTGATAACAGGCTGTTGTTGAGTGCTGGGAGAACTATATCTGAAAACAGTGGTATTCCCACTCCCTCTTTTTTTGTTTGTTGATAAAAACTTAATATCCGGTAGATAAGTTTCTATAAGAGGAGCTGAGGCAGTTGAAGTCAACCTGGCATCTGTTAAAAATATAAAGCAAGACTACGCTCAGTAATAAAATCAGTTATACAAAACATGTTGATAGAGAGGGAGCTAATATTCAAAAGTGCAAACTCCAGCAGCTCCGGACTCGGCCTCATTGACTGCCACAGACACATTTTCAGAAAAGCTCTGTGCGTCTCTGAAACAGAGTGCAGCTGTCGCTCTGTTAGAAAAGAGAGACAGATAGAGAGCTGTCCTCTCTTCCAGCCTAATGGACCACCAGTATATCTGTCCATGTCAGTGTCATCTCTCACCGGGGCCGAAAATGGCCCACAAAATCAGAGCCTGTCTTACAGGAAGTGTCATCAATGCCACTCTTAATCCGTGCACCCCTGCCACTGCAGCCATCGCCTCACTTTTCACTCTCTACACCCCCCGCCCTCCCTGGGGATATGGCATGTGCGTCTTCAGCAGAACAGAGGAAACCTAAAACAAGAGGGATTCTATTAAAAGGTGTCAGCCAGCAACCAGATATCAATAACCTCCATGTATGCAGAGCAGAGAGCAAACCCCTGGGAATCTGCGGTTTCACTCAGCTGTGGGTGTGTATGTGTGTGGCTCTGCGTGTGTTCCAGTATTTACCCCATGAGTGCAGCATACATCTTCATGTATCATGTCTCCTATTTGTGCCATTAAGCATTCTTGATGTTTGATATGACACCAGATCAGCTAATTGTGGTAGTATTGAACCCAAATTACAGAGATGTGGTTCTGCCTCCTATTTTCTTAATGAAGAAAATTTTTTTTTTTTTTTGCTCCACCGCACATATGTGGTTAAAAGGGTTCACCTCAGACGTTTATGTTTAAAATCATTGATACACTGCAGGCTGTCTATGATCAACTAGTGCCATTATCCTTCATCACTCACCAAATGCTGAACTCCCTCTGTCCCATAGCGCTCTGGGATTCTGCAGGACGACTTTATTATGCATGCCAATCACTGTGAGAATTAGGCCCTGTTGACTGAACAGCAGTATCATGTGTTTCCTGATTAGCATAAAAAAGCGTTTTTCTTTCACAGAGGTGATATTAAAGCAGAGCCCATCGATCTGCCATGGTAACCGCATACACTACTTCAGACATATTATTTAGGCTTTCTCTGCCTTTATCTTATTCATGGAAGACTTGTATAAGTTAGTGGATTTCTTTCTTACAACAGTAATACATTTCTGTATAGAACAGCAGAGAAAGCCAGGTTTGGCAAAATCAGTATGATATCTCCCATCACTATTTGGAAAAGCTTGTATCCATTTCCGTGCTATCATCACTAGTAGCCTATAGCCAACCAATTGTTTCTGTCGGTCAATCTGCAGAAGCTGACCTCCGACCTGGCCGGTGTGGAGCAGCAGAAAAAGGTTCTGGAGATGGAGCTGGAGCAGTGGAGGCAGATCAGTTTCCCTCAGCAAACCGCACCACCTCCACCAGCACCTGTAAGCGCAGAGTGCTCCTGCCAGGGCAGAACCATGCCCTCCCCAGCTAACCTGGCCCCCCAGGCCCTGGAGGCGGAAGTCAAACAACTCCAAGCTAGACTTAAGGTTAGTTGGTCTAAGACTTGTTTCTCACAAATAGAGCTCCAGCGGTAATGAATTTCCTCCAGGCTTTGTACACGCCTTATGAGATAAAGCTCTTAATAGGATGATGGTATTAAAGATTGTGTTAATTTTCCAATTTGTGCACTATGAAGCTTGAGTGGATAATACAATGAATAACTGGAACATTTATTCATCTATTTTTACTCCCAAAAAATGAATGAAATGCTACATTTATGTTTATATTTACAGTGGTTTGCAAACAAAAGGATTTTCGTTTTGATGCTGTTTTCTTACTATGCAATACCACAAAATACTGGATTACACATGCATTTATGTTTTTCCCTGGTATTTTTTTCATTTATCAATATTTCTGAGTCACTTTAACATCTCCCTGGTTTGAATGCCCTGCAGTCTTTGAGGAGTTAAGACACGCTGAAAAAAACCCTCTCAAGGTTTTACTTTCAAATCATGATGCATAAAAATAAAAAAAAAACACAGATTCTAGAGCCTTTTAATTTACACTTGACATCACCTGAAATTGCATGTGATTTCAACATGAATTTGCATTTCTTATCATTTGATCTTATTACGGAGCACCTGTCAGGCAGATGAGAAATGAGGAATAACAGTAGAGACGTGCCCTACATCACAGGGAATAAGGTGTGAGTGGTACCACGGCGTTATCACCCTCTCCACAGCCAGCTCGTCAGTGTCACCAAGCAGATTGCTGCTGTCGTTACACACAGCCGCAGAAGTCATGTCGGGTGACACCAAGAGGGTGAGGTGAGGGATGCGCTGTGGGGGTGCACAAACTGAGTGAGCGCATTGTCAAAAGCTTGTACTGCTGCACTTCCCACAAGGGATATGGGGCCCTTTAAACCAAAGTGAACATGCACGTTCAAATATCCATCAGTGTTATGATCAGAAGCCATCCTGTCGTCATGCGCCATATGTCTCTGTTGCTCATGAAGCAAAGAGCAAAGCACAGAAGTGGTTTATTTGTATTACTGGTTTAAATACAGTGAAGCATCTTTAATGTTTAACAAATGTCAAATTATTTTGATGTATAGAAATGCTCAGAAATTTTAATGTTATCACAATTAGTTATTTATTTGATAAGCAAATCAACATTAAGATAAATATTATAGAATAGGTCTGCAAATTGTAATTTTTTCCTAATTACTCCCCTTATCTTATCCACGTTTATAAATGCAGCTTTCCTCTTAACCTCTTTTAGCACCTTGCACCCTCCCGCTGTAGCTATAATGAGGAAACATGCTGTGCATGACCTGTCATCAGTGGTGTCGCGAAATCCTTCTCCACCCCCTGTCATATACAAACACATTAACAAACACGCGCCGTGTGCCCTTCCCCCAGAGTGCAAATGCGGAGGTCACAAGGCAGGTGGCAGCTAACAAAGCCCTGCGAGGCCAACTCCAGGAGAAGGAGGACAAGCTCCGCCAGCTGCAGGACAAGTTAGTTTCACACCTTTCTCTTCATTAATATGACTTCTTTTTTTTTTTGGTTTTCGATCTTACTGATGCTCTGCTGTATGTCTATTACTTCGCCTTTTTTTTAATTTCTTCGCCTATCTCTCCGTCTTTGTCTTCCCATCTCACCGTGTCTCCGTCTGCATGTTTGCACATTCTGTGCAGCTCTCATCCGCAGTGTTAGATTCCACCCTGTGGCAGCACTCTGTCTGCTGCACTCCATTTATGCATGTCTCTCCTCTGCATGAATCATTTGTCAAATTATGCATATTCTCATGAGCGAGTATATAAAAACGACTGAAGAAATTAGTGTGCATGCATATGTGTGCATGTGGGTGTCTTGTGTGTCATGTAGTGTGGTGTTGCATATGTGGGTAGCTGAGGTGGAGTGCTGATCAAAGCAGTGTATTGATTGTTTGTGTGCCGCAGGAGGGACCATTTTGGCCCATGACACTAAAACCCACACAGCATCGCTCTGGCCTGTGGGCCACAAGCCCTAATGAGTTACATGGTTCACCGACTGTAGCACTTGCTGCATTACTCAGTCAGAATGTATAGCTATAAACAATTCACTCAGGGAAAATGTCAAGTTTTGAGAAGTGTTGTGCAAGGCGTACATCATCATTCTGCATTAGGATCTCATCTTTCAACCGAAGGAAGGGGCCAAAGAACGACTTGGCTTCTCTCCCTCTCCCTCTCTTTGTCTAGTATGCTGTGTCCTCTGCCTGCCGCTCTCAATAATGCATCCAGGGCATGTGTACAATCACAGTGGGTATGTGTTTGTGTGTGACCAAAACCAGTGGATCACAGTCAGACAGAGTGAACATCCCTCGGCTGAGTTTCCACGACAGCCTCAGTCTCTCCTCAGGCTCTTGTCACACACTCTCACACACGCACGCACACACACACGTAACTCACCATCTCTTCTACCCTTCCACTCCATTTGCCTCCATGGAGGGACCCCTTCTCAGAATGAAAGGCATGTCTAGACATCTCTGAAATATACATCTCAGCACACACACAGGGAGCAAGGCTGCTTCGCCTTAAAGAAGAGAAGGGGGAAAAAAAGAAATGAATTTCAAAGTACACCGGCATGTCCTCAGTCAATATCCGGCACTATGGCCCTGCCTTATTTATGAAGCTGCTTCTTTCATCTTTAGCACTGTTGTCTATCAGCCACATGAAACGTCCACCCGCGCTTCATTCTTAACAACATACACAGAAATGTGTGCTCTCGCTCCCTCACACGCTCACACACTTCAGACCACTGACTGTTATCATTACAATACACGCATGTTTGATGAACAATATCGCCAACAAGCGCAGAACAAAGGGAACAAGCGTGTGAGTGATCGGGATAAAGTTTGAGTTCTTTCTCTCTTTCCACTAACACTCATAAATAGAGATCACAGGCTACGCTACAGCAGAAGCACCCTATATCCCTCATTCTTTTTTATCCTCTATTCTTTTTGGGGTGCAGAAGAAGAGAACATCTAAAATAAATGTTGTCGATTTAATTGCCATTAGCACTGGGGCAAGGGGAGCTGCTGGGGCTCTTATTGCTGCTCTCTGTCTTTAAGTCAACACCAGACAGTCATCTGAAAGGTTCAATATGGGTTTTCTCATTAATGGCCAAATCCATGGGGTAACCAACCAGCGCTACTTCCCCCTAAGTCCCCAGGCTAGTCTCCTCTCTCATTTAATTTAATGTCACTCCAATAGGACAAGCTCACATTTATTTAGCCAGTCTGCCCTCAGGCGTTCATCCACCTAGGGAGACAGGGACATTTACTTACACGAAAGCATTTGCTCCAGTGTTGCGTCATCTGTTTATTTAAAAACACACAAGCCCTGATGCGTTTGGGAGATGGAAAATCCACTTCATCTTTGAAATAAATAAAAAATAGAGAAGCCTTTTAATTAAGTGCATCCTTATGATCTTTATTCTATTTGTTCCGATTCCCCAAGGTAAAGAAAGGCCTCAAATTTGCCTTTTATGAAAACAGAATAAAACATGCTAACGTACTGTGCCAATTTAAAACAAGGCGTCACCATAATATAGCTATGCAGAATGCTGGAATATTAAACATGTCTATACAGCAGATTATCAATACAGGAAGTGACACGTGGTGCATTTCTGCAACAGATATGAACATTTACAATACGGCCATGTCTCTGTGTAGGGAACTATAATCTGCACAGTACAAAAAGACAAACAACGAGAGTATATTCCCTTCATAATCAGTCTCTCCCAAACCAAGTTCCCTTGCTGATGTGTTTGTCAATGTGACTGGTCCAAAAATAATAAACATTTAAACACTTGATTGCAGTGTTACAAGTTTTGTCACTGCTGATTCTAAATATCATTTGTCAAAAAGGACTCCCCAGTCACACTCAGAGCGGCATTCCTCGCAAGAGCACTTGTTCTAATATATGCCAGTTAGAATTATATATGCATCCTTATTTAACCCCCCCCCCCCCCCTCCATTTACCCAAACAGCATGCCAGTGTATTTAGTTGTCATAATGAGCTGTCATGCCTGATGCACTGCATGGGGACACTGTGCCTGCCAGCTTCGTGTGTGTCTGTGTGTGTGTGTTTGTATGGTAGGGGGCTGTTCTGCTGTATGTGAGTGTGCCTTTAGACAAATATAGATATCGTTGTAGAATTCACACACATTAATGTATTCAGGGCGAGCCACACGGAGCGAGACGTGCACATGAAAAGGCAGCTGGTGGAGGACATGAAGACGAGACTGAAGTTCCTGCAGGAGATGGAGAAAAGTTACAGAGGACAAGTAGAGGAGCTGGAGAAGAAGGTACACGCAGTAGATTCTGTCATCATGGCATCCCATTAGTTTGATGCTATTTGATAGATTGATAAGATGTGTTCAATATTATTCAATATTTCTTAGAGCCTAGCGATTTATGCCTCCCAGGTGACGACAGGGACTGCTGAGTCTAAAGAATAATACATGTAAGACCAATATGTAACTTGAGTGTCTCATGTAAAATAACAAATTTGGCTTTGGCTACCTTTCCAGGTTAAAACTTTATCGGAAGAGGCCAATAACAGGAAGGCGCTGATTGACTCTCTCAAGAGAAGATTGAATGTTGCAACCACAGAGAAAAACCAGCATGAGGCCTCCAGCACAAAACTGAAGGAAGAGCTGGAAAAAAAGGTTTGTAACCACTAATCTGCTGGTCTCACCTTTATCAGAGGATTTGGATTATGTGAAATGTTCACTGCAGTATTTTGGAAAACTTTAATTTTGTTCTCAACAGGTTGTCCTTTGCACTTTTATCAGTATCCAGTATAATTAACTCTATAGTACCTGTTCATTGTCATATTATACAGCATATGTGTACAATTTATTTGTCATCGCATTAAATCATATTTCACTGTATGTCATTAATAGCAAGAACATTACATTACATTACCAACATATTGGTACAGGGTTTTAGAAAACAATTTTTCAAGTTGTAAAACAAAAAAAATAAAACTACAGAATAGGTTGAAGATCACAAATTAAATCTTCCAAAACAGGCTGTGGCTATTCACCAGTCAGCCTCAACATTAAAGTCATTGTCCAGCTATGATGTTGTGTCTGATCTGTTTATTTTTCTGACTGCTGACCCGCTGCTGTTTTTCTTAACAGGATCAGCGCATACATGCCCTACAGGCGCGCTTAGGATCCAGTGAGCAGGCTTTGGCTGCATTGGACCAGACGGCCGCTGAGCAAATGGAAGGGTTGACCCAAAAGAGTTCCCATGCTTTGGACAGGCTGCAGAGACAGCTCGGCTTTGTCTACTCTCAGCTGGAACAGCTTCATTCTTTCATCAAGGTACTGTATAATGGAGGCAAGGGTTCAAAGGCCAAACATAATTTCACTCATCTTAAACCAGTAAGGTATTATCTGCCTGCAAGATCTTCACCTGTGATTTTGTGTGGGAGGACCAACTCCAAAGTTCATTTTTTTGATTAATCTATTGATAATTGGGCAAAATGTGAAGGTGGGGGTACTGGTATGCTCACCTCTGTAAACAACACAAAACTTGCTCATGGGACATAGATTGTCTCCCACCTTTGTGCACTCGTTAATAATATATTTGTATTTAGATTTCAGAGGGATTATTTGGTCTGTATTTTCGTGCAGAAGTAAAAACTCTGGATTTAGGGATCCCATGAAGAAGCACTTTAAATGGCCTTAAAGGACCATCTGTCAAACTTTCAAACCGAGAGTGGAAGCTGTCACCGATGTAGTTGGAATGCTCTGTAGTGAAAAGTTTCCTGGGGGAAATGAGTCACAATCATACACTGACATCTGTTGATATTGTTGGGATTTCACATCATCACACATTTTCAATGTCACATGGAGGATGGGGGACAATCCAAACTACATGTGAATCGTTAACATTGGACTTCTTGAAGCAACTCAGGAAATTGGGTTGCAACCATATAGCCAGGAAGCTATGTCTGTATTTTAAGTAAACTGTATTTTAAGGAGTGGAGAATGGCGGCATGAGAATCAGCACCTCTGAAATCAGAAACAAGTGAACTTGCGTTGACAGCAATGATTTAAGAGATTTCCACTTTTGTGGGGAGGAGTGAGAAGGTTCTCAAGACAAGATTCTCAGTTTTCCTTTCTGATGTTATTTGAAACTGTCGTATCTTTCAAGCAGCGTGTTGTCGAAGTTGTGGATGATGAAGGAAGGACTCTGAGGGCCGAGTACTTTCAGAATAATAGAGTTTATTACAAGAAACAGGAGATACACGCCGAATAGTGAAATCTGACGTGCAGGGGACTTACACCCATTTATATAGGGACGTTGGTTACTCCCATGACTTACTAAATTAGGGCAAGTTTTTGTTGTCTAAAGATAAAAACTCATAGGTCAAAAACATTCCCTCTGTATCCATCCATTAGCTGGTCAAAAACAACACCCTAAGTCAAAGTTCATCCCAAAAAGGTAAAGACCTTGAGGATTCTCTGTCTGAGAGTCTTACAGGCAGGCGTCATAAATATAAGCCTGTCATTGTGTTTTTAGCACATACCAACATGATCTACTCTAACGAATATACACGACAAAACCATAACTGTGAACATGAAGCTAATGAACCCTAACGGTTAGAGCTGCCATTTTGATAACCATTAAGTAGCCACCAACCATTGGACCTTCACATTGAAAGGAACCAGTTCAGAAAGTCAGCTGTAGGGTTCCTCTCTGTGCCAGAGCACTTTGGTGGCGTTACACATTCAAGCTGGCAGCTCTGGGATGTGTCTTGGAGGAATGACGTTAGTATAACCTTGCTCAGCCTTCTACCATAACTGTTTCTTCTATAAATGTCAGAAGGTGAATGGATGTGTATATATGCCATAATGCATGTGCACAGTGTGACACAAGGCATTACTGTGAGACTGCTGTGTGCCCATTGGGAATGGGCACTATTGTCTTTGTGTAGGCCTAATCCATCACCTTGAGGTGTGTTTGTGTGTCTGTGTCAGTCTTTGTGTGTCTGGCAAAGACTGATAAAGACTGTCCATCAACATGGTTCATCTGACGGCTGTCTGTCAAAGCAGGAAAGAGCTTGGCAGGGATAGATAGTGGCAGCAGTGTATTTGCACACACGCATTAATCAAATGGAAGATAACGACAGTTTAGATGGCGTATGCAATTGTTTTGTCTACAAATGCCAGAAATATACAAATTTACTGGTACAATTATTGTCCTTATATGGTTCATTTTGCATCTGCAAAGAACTGCAGGGGCATTGGATGTGTATTATCGTCCACTTCCTGTTCCTGCCTCAGATTCCACTGATTTCACACGGTGAAACCATGTGTGAAAGAGATCATGCAAATCTAGCTGCAACCAAAAATAGTACCTGCATTATATGCGGAGACACACATGCATAGAAATACAATTCAAAATCGTTTTACTCCTTTCCTCCATTCCCATAACCCTAGGCTGGTGGGGCCATTGTGTTGTTGTCGAGGATTCACATCATTGTTTGTCTCCCCTTAGCTCTTGTGATCCCCTATAAGAACACCAAGCCCTTTGATTGGACTGCCTGACGTCCAGAGGAGATTTACTCTTGTCATGTATTGATCAGGACCGGAGGGCTCTCTCTGTGTGTGTGTGTGTGTGTGTGTGTGTGTGTGTGTGTGTGTGTGTGTGTGTGTGTGTGTGTGTGTGTGTGTGTGTGTGTGTGTGTGTGTGTGTGTGTGTGTGTGTGTGTGTGTGTGTGTGTGTGTGTGTGTGTGTGTGTGTGTGTGTGTGTGTGTGTGTGTGTGTGTGTGTGTGTGTGTGTGTGTGTGTGTATGCATCTGTGTGTCTTTACGAGCTGGGTTTCTTTTTTTTTTTGTTGGGTTCTTTGTGCCTCCTTGTTTTATATGTGTGTGTATGGAGACTTTTTTTTTGTGTGTGCCAGCAAACCCTTTTGGCCCCTGCACACGCCCCAGGCTGTAAGCACTGCTGTTGAACTGCTAAACAGTGGCCCTGCATGTAGTGACTACTCCACACACGTACACACACATGAACATGAACATGCACACACTTTCTAGGTACTTCTCTTACACAGAATATTTTGGTTTCTCATCCCCAATGAAAAGTGAAATTGTTTTTGATTAAAAATTGTTTTTAATCTCTTGGATAGCAGTAGTGTAACAACATGTTTGCTTCTGATTACCTTAAAGTCATATTTTAAACCTTTGAAAGAGTTTTGCATTATGACCCATCTCACACCAAGATTTAGGGGACAGTCATTTCAATGGTGCCCGCATAATCTAACTAAATCAGAGCATTTATTTGCTCCCTTTCTGCTCTTAATGTTTTCGAATGGCCCTTTGTTTCATTATGTGTGTGAAGAGGTTCAGAAGTGGCTAGTTATTAAAGAGGATGTTTTTTAGCGACTCATTTGATCCCCATCTCCATGCCCTAATCCTCATCCTGTCTAAATTGGCCCTCTGGCTGTAGTGATTGTGGTACGAGCCTGGCTAAGAGCTCTTAACACAAACATACACAGACACACACACACCCACACACCCACACACAAGCACTCAGTGTATTTGAATAGCTTGTGTGAGTGCTGTGGCTGTGTGTGTGTGTGTGTGTGTATGTGTCTGTGTGTGTGTGGTTATGTACCCCCCCTCCCCTTTTTGTCCTTTCCAGCACTGAGAATGAGTGATGAATTCACCCATTAATCTCTGTCTGGATTATTCCAAATGCTGGGTTTAGGTCAATTGAGCACAGCCCTCGACCAGTGACAGTGAATATCTATTAGGCTGTAAATAAAAGACTGTTGGTTAATGAGCTGTGTATTCCTTAAGGGTAAACACAGCGCTCAGATCACCCAGAAAGAGCTAAAGCTTCTTTCACTTATCAGGAATTGGACTATGGTCATAATTTCTATCTGTCGTTTTGAAATAAAGTAGATGTCCACCAGTGAAAATTATTTAACAGTACTTGAAGTTTAATTTAATTCACTTTAATGTTGCACAAAACAAACCCTTCCCTCCGTGTTTCAGCCTCTCTTCCACACACAAGCGGCGTTTAAAGTCACTAAAACAGATTTTCTAAAGTGCAGGTCTCTGTGTGTCTGTGTGTGCATGTAAAGTGCAGTGGAAATGATGAAGTCACTGTTAACTTTGTGAATACCCAGTTGCTTTGTGTCATTACTATGCACCAGAAACAACAACAATGACGACTATGTACCTGTTTCTCTATATTTAGTTAACCCTGCTAGGTGTAATTAAAAGTGTGCTGCTACATTTAGCCTTACCACACCACATGATGATCATTCACAGGTGTCTGCCTCACCCAATATTACTTGGACCACAGAGTTGTCTGGTGTTTGACAGATCATTGATGTAGACTTTCTCGCCACCTACTGGCCCGGCATGTTTGTTTGCGCGTTTGTCGTTGTGTTCTCGCGTGAACAGATATTTTGTAAAACAGGTAATGTGGATGGAGGTTTTGTTTTTGTTTTTTAAACAGAGAGGCAAATATCGGTTTCCAAGAAAACTGCAGTGGTGCTGCTCACTTGGATTTAGAAGACATTTCACACTTTTCATTCTTTTGTTTGGTTCAAATCTGCCAATAGTTAATTTATATATATATATACTATTGTTTGACCTTTCACTGAACTTTATTATTTGAATATGTGTGGGCTTTGTATACTGTGGTCCATTCTCATTTAAATTTCTGAATGCCTCTGCGCCGCATGTGTATATTTTTTGTCCATAAACAAACTGCAGCAAACCTCATATACAGTAAGCAGCAGGCCTCCCACTTCTCCCTTAGCTCTCTCCTGTAAGAACCACCACTGCCTTTCTAAACTGCGATTGGTCAACCTGCATTAAATTAAGATGCTTGCAATTGAGACGTCCGTCGCTTATACAACATTGTTCATCATTTTCACATGTTTCTTCTTACTTTTGTGTACGTCGTGTACACAATGTACTTGGTTAACTTGTGCAATGTCCAGGAGTAAGTTGTACTTTTTTTTTGTTTGTTTGTGTGTACTGCAACTTCTCCTGTCTCCAGCCTTCTCTCCCCTGACCACCTATTCCAAGGTCAGCTTTTCAGCGGGCTTACAGGGGAATGATACAGAAGATTATTGCCTCGATCAATAAGCTCAAAATGAAGCAAAGGGGAGTTTACTTTATTGACTTTCTCGTGTACAGTGGCAGTTTTAACATTTAATTGTCTCTCTGTATTTAGAGCAAACTCCCATTTAGTGCCAGACAACTGTGCCATCCCCGGCCTTCCTCGTCTCACTTGCCATTCACTCGGGCGCCATTTGAAACAGCCCCTCGTAGCTTAATTATTGACAGTGTTATGCTGCCCTGTTGTACTGTGAGACATTCAGCAAGCAAATAAATAAATGAATGTATTTTCAGGAGCGCACTGTCTTTCCCTCTCTGATGCATGATTCTCTGTTTGTGTAGATTTTAGCAAAACTTGGGGTGTGTTTGATATCAAAGCGCTGTTCCCTCAGCTTTCAATCGACGGGGCAACAAACCCTCAGGTCCATATTCCTAGAAGGGAGCGTGAGGCGAAACCGAAGAGAATCTGAGTGTGTCAAACTCAATATTCCTCCATAATGTACTAGGCCTCTCTGGCGCATGCTTGATCAATTTCATTTATTCATCTGTCAGGCAGAGCTATCCCTCTTGTTTTTCCATATCCATTTCATCATCCTCTTCTCTTTTTATTCCTTCTTCTCCTCCCCCTTCAGGCCCTGGCCAGTGAAATACTTTTAGACGTTCAAGAGGTCAAGCAGCAGTTGATGAAGAGGAGGAGGTTGAGGCAGGCCAACACTGTGGCAGTGAAAAGCGGCCTCTCAGCCAAGTCGATGATCAAAGCCAAATCCATCGCTGCCTCCATTCTCAATATGTCAGAGAACGATCTTGCGGACATAATGGACACTGATCAGGTAAGGCCAAGAGACAGTCAACATTTTATACAACTGCTAACTTGAGGATCTATATCAAGTTTAGATCATGCCCACAGCACTCAACATACCTTTAATAGATTTTCTGTAAGGTAAAATTTTTAAAAACGTTAAAAATGTTCTTACGGTTTTTGCTCAGTGATTGCACCAGAGCACTGGGAAAGAAATCATATCATCAATATTGATTTGTGGCGTTGTGTATCTTTTTTTGTCAAAAGAGAATAACTGTGTGGCAAGGAGCAACAACAACTTCACCTCTGGAAATGGTTGCTTTAGTTTAGAATTGGTGAAAAATAGAGGAAATCAGGAGAAACTTAAGCTCTCTGATCTTAGTTCATTCCACCTTTATCTAATAGTATTTAGCCTTCCTGGAAACTTCTGCCCTGTCTGACCTTCTCTTATTGATGAGTAAATAGACGGGGGCAAGTAAGCAAGGCTGAGCACTAAGTAATGTTCTTAAAGGTGAACCACACACCAAGACATGACCCTAATAAGATGGGAAGTTGCAGTGCAACAAGAAAAGGATGTGGCTTCATGTGTAAAGCCGGTGTTCTTGCTCTCAACAAGATCAAAAACCTGTCAGCACCTGCAGCACCTGTCAACTTGATACAAGATTTATTTTGAGTTGAGTAAGTACAACTCCTTTCTCATCGGTGAAAGCTGTTGTTGAGTCGAAGATTCTTGCTTTTGACTCCAATCTGCCTGTAAAAGTCTGAGTTTCACACTCTTTTTCCAACTTGGTGGGTCCTTTCTGCACCATACATCATACCAGCCGTGTCGTCAATTAGCAGCTCCGTGTTACAATCAACCTCCCATCCTCGGGGACTTCCTCCCATCTATCACAGGATGAGAGACGGCGCACCAGGCACTTACTCACACTTGAAACCAATTTGAGCCTTTTGCAGCCCAGCTCCACCCAGGAGATGACAGGACTCTGTTTCTCACTTGACAAAAAGTCCCCCTCATCAGGGCTGAAACTTCGGTGGGAGAAGTCATTCTCTTGTCTTCACCGCTCGTTTTCGCTGCCGTATTAATGGTGGTTAACAACTGCTCGGTGCCTTTACATGGTGAGTGGGTTTTTCCTGTTAATTGATAGAACATAGATCACAACATGCACACACCCATTCAATAATTGACAGTTAGGTTAAGAGTGTGACTTTTTTTTTTTAAAGAGTCAGAAAAATAGATAGATCCCAGGAGAAATCATTTCTGTCTGTACTTGCATTTGTTTAAGTGGCTGTCATGGGGAAACAAGAGCGATTTCATATGTGCCCTAATTGAAACTCGTGCTGGACTCACTGAAAGAGCTTTGAAAATGTCTTCACATAAGTGTCTTCAACTTGGCATTGGAAGCAGCTCAAAAACAGGTTAAACTAGAAAGGCACTCTGCAGAGCGCACACCTCCACCAAGGTCTAACAGTCCCCCTGAATTCAATCAAGCTGCATCACATTCACACACTCATAAATATCAGGTACCTAAATATGCCTGTTTGTTGTATTTTTAACCAAGAAGCATGAATTATTCCCTGGGAAAATGTCCTCATCCACATCTGCACCAAAATGGGCTCTTCCCTAGCCCACCTCCCTCCACCAGGCTTTGTGCTGTTCCAATCCAGTTGTTTTTGTGTAATCTTTCTTACAAACAAACAAACCAACATGCAGAACAAACATGGCAGAGGTGACCAGTTTGAGGTCCACTATGCTAACGAGTTGTTAGAATAAAAAAAAAAATGGATCTAAAGCTGTCCATAGTCTAAACTGAGGCTGGTTTGGTGTACATTGTTGTATGTCAACAATGTGTTGAGATTTAAAATTCATACAGGATTTAGAATTGTGATTTGTCTTGAGCTTTTACTCTGATTGTATGTTTTTCTTTATACTTGAGGACATGACATGAGGTTATCAGAATTTCCAGTCAGTCTTCAACAAGTCCAACACAAGTGTATTCATTTATTCACTTGGTTTTGTGATACCAGTGTGCTGAATGAGAGCACGGGGCTCCCTGGGATTGCTTGTACTTCTCAGTTTTACTTTTAAATGAGAATACTCCATTGCAAACTGAGCTACTTTTCTTTGGTGTGCCAGATTTTTTACTTGTCAACGATATTCACAGAAGTTTCCAACATGTGAGGGTATTGGTACTTGATTTAGAAATCAATTCGATTTTGAATGTCTGACATATCAAAATGTTTAAATGTAATATTCCTAGTTGTGATTATTATTTTTTTTTGTATTTTTTAATTTATTAAAAGATTTTCAAGCGTTTTGAAAATAATACAGACACTTAGAGCTGCCTCCTTACAGACTAACACTTTAAAACATACAAATCAATGTAATGGATGCACATAGATGTATAGAAGGCGTGTAGCTCCTCAACACATGTATCATGCTGCCCACTGTAATGTGCCTCTATCCATTCCATAGCATGCAACTGAGAACCAGGGAGGGCAGCGCAGCTCCAGGCTCCCTGGGCAGCTAGTTTTGAAGTTAATGATCCAGATGTAATAAGCCTATAATTGCCAGGCCAGTTTGTTTTGCACCTAATGTTAGATGGAGCGTCCGTGCTTTGTTATATATCTACCAAGGGTGGACAAGCGCACCGACTGCCTCTCACGCACACACACTTTTTCACACACAATGTTCACCCCTGTGGGAGGCTTGAAGGCAGCAGTCACAAGTAGACTTTCTTCTCTCACCCTCTTTTTCTCTCTCTCACTAATGTAACAACACACTGCCTCCCGCTTGCTCTCCATCTTCTTCTCAGTTACTCTAAGCACCAGTCACTAATTAGGCACACACTGAAATTAGCCTAGCCTTTGTGCTGTCACCGGGATCACACATGGAGGGCTCCAGGAAGCTGGGGACTGCAATGGTGAAACACGTACTTAAATCCAAATGTGAATTCTCAAGCCCTTGCCGACCCGGTCATTTGCCCTGTCCAGACTAATGTAGATATATTGCAAAGCCTTTGAGCCTTTTGTCCACACGCAAACTGAGTTTTGAGTCATTAAAACTGAGATTTTTTTTAAATGCCTTCCAAAGTGCAAATTTCAAAACTCAGATTTCTGCGTATCCGTAAAAACTTGTAAAATAGAGAGTTTGGAAAAAATGACCTCAGCTTTCTTCTCTGGGTTTCGACCATTGACGGATGGTTGATGTAGACTCTATCACCACCTACTGGTACACGCTGCTTGTTTGAGCGTTTGTAGTCCTTAATGTTCTTGTCTGGCCGCAAATATTTTCGTGTGCATGGAGATTTTTTTTTAATGTAAAATATACATTCAAAATAAGATCCAGAAGGTCATACACACTGTGAAACGTACAAATTGTGTCTGCTATGTCTAAAGCTCTCATGCTCAGAAATGAAGTAGTGAAATTAGTTTGCAGATGGATTTCTTTTACGATACTGCATTTTATATACATAGGGACATGCAACATGTGTTGTCAGCTGTTGCACAAAATAACTGCACACATACAGAAGATGTGTGATATGTAGAGGAACACTTCATATGATCCTCCTCGGCATTAACATTGCTAATATTTTTCATAGAGGAGGATTCTCTAAAACATAATTGGTTAGATGTTTTCTTATTATTACCTGAAAACCAACATTTGTTTGTCTGACTCACATCCATATTGCTATGAATGTTGGGTAACATTCATCATACACTCTGCTAGTGAAGTCAGCACCTGCAGCTGAAGCTGACTCTATCAAAGTTCACATAAAGTCTGCATAAGACGCCATGTGGACTTGCGGCTTTGGACAGCCCATGCTTCTCCAGACTTCACAGGATTGTCTGTCAGGTCCGTCAGCTTACAAATGCAGCTGCACACACACACACACACACACACATCCCTCCCCTCCCTGTGTCCCTGTGAGGTGGTGCAAGGCTCGTCACATAATTTGGAGCAGAAAACACCTGGGGTTCAAAGTGAAGAGGTAGCACATTAGTGCTGAGGTGTACATGGCCATGCAGTCGATCTTCACCCTGTTCATTAGCACTAACAAGGCTACCACTCTGTTAGGTCTTTACATGAGTAGCATGAAAACATATACTGGCGTACCCGGCCACTGAGTCTCCAGAGAAATCTCCTTCAAGGTCCTGGCCAGTGTGATGTTACAATCCTGCCCTAAAGCGGCAGACACACAGGAGAGTGTTACGATACAGTCGCAGGTTCTCTGCAAAAGTCTGAGGCACATGTTGAGTCTTACTTGACTTCTTTGCACAATTCATCCACATACCAAGCATTAATATTAAAGGTGACATAAGCATTCTCTCTAAACATCGGCATGATGTCTATCGGCGTGTGTATTTTCATATTCGCTGTTGTGTTTGCAGGGAACAGAGGCTCGTTCAGAGGGTCCAACTGACCGGGAGTGGCTCGACCAACTACACCACATCCTGCAGCAAAAGGTGAGTCCCACACGTCTGCAACAACACGGCTCATTCCTCCACGGCTCATTCCTCCACGCCCTCAGTAATAAGAAGTCCTTCCGTCTCACCTCAGAGTAAAATAATTCACCATCCTCCCTACCGTTGAGGTTGCAGTAGTAGAAATGGTAAGGTGACCAAAAATATGTTGATGGTAACAAAAAGTAAATGACATGGAGCAGTGTTACCACTATACTAAAAACATGCACAGGTAAATCTTTATATTTACTTAAATAATAATATTGCTATATTTTACAGTACAATAGCTTAAAAAGAGATCTTGATTTAGTGTTTTTAATTTGCTGTTTCATTTTAGGATTAAAAAATATATTAATATTAAAATGTTGTTATATATAGACTTTATTAGTGTAGCGTCTTAATTTTCAAGTTAGATTTCTAGTGTTTGTATTTCTGTATCTATTTTGCATTGTTTTTCTCTAGATACCTATCGTACCAAACATTTGAACTGCCCCTTGCCGATATGCTCTGTCAGTCTTTAGGATAGAAACAACTGGATACCAGTTTCACCCATATTAGGTAAATGGATGATGAATTTTAGTTCCCACCCAAATGTGTCCAGCTCCAGGCTCTGAAACAATGATGCAAAAGATAAAACAAAGAAAAGCAACTACATCCTCACTGTGTGTGGGTCTTGGTGAGCACATCCACTCATCTGTGAGTGCTCTGCTGGAGCTTTACTGGAGTGCTGTCAACGTCTGCTCGCTGTGATATGTGTATGATTGAGAGTGTCGAGTGTGTGCGTGTGTGTGTCTTGTCTGTGTTCTTGTCAGCGGCTGCCGCAGGCACTCATGCGTCGCCTCCGCACCACGACACACACCAGACACTGTTCTCTTGTTCCCCAGATCTTCTTCTGACCTTTCCACCTTCCTCTCCCTCTCCCACACTAACACACGTACACACTCACATACACACACACACACACATACAAAACTCTACTGAATCCATGTTTTTCCCTTCTAGCTGGACAGCTCTCAGTCCCTGTTCTCTGTCTCTCTCTCTGCCATCCTCCACTGTCCCGCATTCCTCTCTTTCTCCCTCTCTCTTTCTCTCTCTCGCTCTTTCTCTCTTCTCCCTCTCTCTCTCTCTCTCTGGCTCAGACCCCGAGGCAGCTTGTTAGTGGGGAACTAAATATTGATTTGGCGGGCCTGTCGATGCCGGGAGAATGAGCTAGTGTCCACCAGAGACCTCGGCACCAGCAGCCTGCTATCGACGTTTTCCGTTGGCAGAACAGGGGTGGTGGAGGACGGGGGGAGCTGCCGGAGCTGGTGTGGGGCGAGGAGGAGGAGAAGAGCGGAGTATGACAAGGCTGAGACTTGCCCCCAGGTCCCTGTGGGGACCGCTGGGACCACCGCAGTCATCCCCCCTCACTGAAACAGACTTTTTCTATCCCCCTTTCAAGTCCATCTTGTTCAGTTTTTTTGGGGGGGGTGGGGGGTGGTATTTATTTATTTATAATATTTTTCTTCTCTTTTCTTAACTTGCCTTTTCCTTGCTCTCTGGTTTTTAAAAGACTACTGTCATATCAGGAGGACGTCTTGCTCTGTCCTCTTCTCTAGCTGTTTTATTTCTGACTTATTCTAGCATCTGAGTCTTGTTCAATTCAGGAGGAACTCTTACTGTGACATTTTAAAAACTGCTTTGATAATAATATGTCTCCTCAACACGTCTGCTGGTTCTGAGAAGCCAGCGTTTTCTTAGTGAGGGGAAAAGACTTCAAGAACTATCATACTGTGCCCCCTTGATTTCTCTACTCTCTGTCATAGCTTATGAAAGGCTCACCAAGCAGAACATCTGTGAAGTGGAATGGCCCGGCCTGTCACCCTGCCTGTGACACTAATAACACACTCCCCTAATAATGATATGATCTTACCCCTGAGCTGCACTCACACACTCTTCTTTGGATAAAAAAGACAGAGACAGAAATAGACCCAGTGAAAGAAAAGATGAGAGAGAGATCCATGTCCTTAACTGGCTGGCTGTCACTGAAAGAGGATGAGGTTGTGTCCATCTCTGTGCGTATGTGCGGGTATGTGTACCCACTTGTGTGTGTGCACACTCACGACAGCCTCATCTTGTCACTGTCAGTGCCTAATGGAGCTGCCAGTGGGACAGCACTTTATTATCTCAGTGGCCCTGTCAATAGCAAACCCATCACTCACTCTGTGTTGTATCTCTGTGTATGTGTGAAAGACCAGAAGAGTGGTTTGTGTGTTGTTATGTGGACTATTGTTCGCCATCACTGTCATCCACTGCCACATGTCAACGTAACGAGAGAGACTTCCACGAGACACTGGCAAACAAGTGTGTTGTGTAGCGATGCGGTTTTATATATGTTGAGTTACGGATCCTTTCATGCCAACGAAGTGGCATAGATTTCCGGAGGCCCCTCACCGCTGCCCCACATGTCCACTCAAAACCAAATGAAACATTGCATTCATTTCCTCGTCTCTCACCTCCACTGGTGAGTTAATGAAATCAAACCCTACGCCTCTCAGTAGAGAGCCACCATAAGCAGCGCTCCATAGTCAGGATCGAGGGACGGTGCTATCTAATAATCATGAGCAGGCCAGGGGGTGCACTGTATGGCTCCACAGCAACCCACCATGAATAAGGCCAGCAGTGAAGATGGAGTGTCCATGTGGGCCGTAGGGTCCAGGCACCGACCCGGGGAAGCATTGATTTAATTGCCTTTGGTTTATTTGTAGAGTCCTAATTATTGACTGGAGGTAGAATTTAATGGGCCAAGTCTTTATGAAGACAGGGAAATGACTGGCTTCTGCTGCTGGCCAATAATGAACAGGAGGAGCATGTGCATGCAAGCGTGTGCACACGCACGAGAACACACACGTTCCCCCCAGATCATTTTTCAGACTCATTTTGTACACACACGTACCCATCTCAAGCCTCATGACAGCATAATAACATTTAAAAAGTCATTGACTCTGTTGATTTCTTTATGAGAGGACAGTGGTTTGGTTTACTAGTATGGGGTGACGCTGAGGGCCAGCTAATATTTACTTCACAATCACACCCGGGGGAGACGTACAGGCATCACTTCTTATCAGCCTCCAAACTATAACAAGCAGGCGAACATAACATTAAGGCACTAGTGGAGACAGGCCGGACCAATCTGGACTGGACACGTAATAAAACATCAGAGGTGTTAATGGATGGACCACAGGGCTGAAATGATTGTTGTAATTTCTTCCTTATTGAACGTTGGGGGGAGGTCGCTGTAGCTCCGTTAAGGACATAGTTTTTATGATGTTAAATAACAGACTGTATTGAAGTCACTTCTTGACAGAACCTCGCTCCACATTGGCACTTCTCAGGGCATTGCATCATTAACCCTCGGTATTAAACACAACAAAGCCTCAGCACTTGGCGTCTCGGAAAGTTTCCCATTGTTGTCGGTGCTGTGAGTGCGAGGGGAAGTGCGTTGTGTTGTGTTGTGTGGCTCATTATGCCTCCGTAATGACAAGGAACGGCTCGGAGTCCCACACTTCTCTCCGAAGGAAAGTGACTCTAATTAAGCCTCATTTAATGATTGAGCTAATTAAATCAGCCACTCTTTTTTTGTCTGTGTAAGTGTGTTTGTATGTGTGTGGAGGGGACTCGAGCTGAGCCTTTGTACTGTAAATATGTCACTGGAACAGCGGCGGGGGCCTGGAGGAGGGAGTTCCCTGGAGGAGACTGGTGTTAAAGTTCTTGTTAATGGCGTAGCACAGCGTGACTTATTCAGTGTGTTTAAATCCGTATAAATAGAAACAGCACACACGTGTGTTGGTGCTGTTCCTTTGCCATTAAAGGGTCATTACGTAACCAGGCAGACCGCAGTGTGGCAAACGGTTCAGGACTCGACTTGAATAAGCCACGTGAATAATATCATTATTTCTTGAGGTGTGATGCTATTTTGGAGCTTTAACGTTGCTGCCAGTCTGATTGCACCCGGGGGTCATTCTCTGGAGCACAGTGGACTCTTAAAGTCAACACATAAAGAGGATTAATGTTCACGTCTCCTCACTGAATAAATGGCTTGTTCTGGGACATTCCCTCATGTCACTGAACAAACACCTTTTTCCCTCCGTCATGTTTTTGTACGTGACAGTTCGCCGTGCAGTCACGGCCGCTTCAGTTGATTGTCACTGCTTCCAGTACATGAGCCGCACTGTTATTCATGGCTGTGCTCTCGTTTGCTGAATTCTACCTAAAGGTTGCATCTGTTTTGTATGGATATCACCTTTCTATATTTACACCCCGCTTGTGTCTGGATCACCTCATTTTCACACCTAATGAGTAGGAACCTGAAACAAAGACCCGGTGCTTCCCTGTGTTTAATCCTGGGTGTATTTAGGTCAGATCCCTAACAAATGCATGTTGCGCACTGAAATGATGTTTCCAAACAACTTATCAAGAAAAGGAGAGATTTTTAATTACAGGTTTTGTGGCCCCAAGTGTCCAATTCCCTTTCATATCAGTCTCTAGTGGCCTAAAGGGAGAAAGGAGAGGGATCTGTTCCGCTGCAGGGGTAGGTAATTACGCAGGAGAGGGAGAGAATAGACTTGTCGGTGCTTTAGTGGTTTTTCTTACCTGAGCCCCTTTTTGCAAATGTGACATATTCATTATTGGAGTTAATTAAATGCAAGACTTTTTAGTATAGTGCCTTTGTGCTATGGCATCTTCTTACTCTATTTATCATGTTGTTGTTGTTGTTGTTGTTATTCCCCTGTATCATAAATTTGATTTTCAAACAAAAGTGAGAAGATCAGAGATCAAAGAGCTGCTTTCCCCTCTGTGATAAAACTACTGTAACTACTTCTCCCTCACCTTGAATAGTGGCCTAGATTGAAGACGGCTTAGCAGCCAGCAGGGACAGAGATTTATCACAGGAATCTATCAGCACTTTGAAAACACTCTAGTCATTCCACGGAAATTTGACACCTTGTTTTTTTACAACTATTATGAAATCAAGCAGGAGCGTACATCTTTGTTTATCACAACATTTAAAATGACAGAAACATCGCTTCTACAGTATAATACATCCACCCTAATTATATATGGCTGTTACAATTGATAATGTGGCGACACTAAGTAGTTATTTGCTGAGCACATGAAGAAATTTAGGTGATGTACACCCTCTATCTCTTTTGGACTCTGAATCCCCCTCCCCTCGTGTTCCTACTCATTTAGCTCTGCGACCGCCTGACACGATCTCTGCAGCTACACACAAACTGGGCCAATGCGCTAACTCGTTCCAAGGGAGAAGACAAAAGAGCTGGAATGATCGATCTTTTAAGGAAAAAAGAAAGTTGATGTGTGTAATGCCACTACCAGACAATGGTCACTGGAGTGCTGCAACTTTGAGCTGCTCCTCGCCTTGAGGAATGCCCCAGGCTGTAGAATAGCAATGTCATTTAATTGGCTCATAAAAACACATTTTGCTTGCAGCCCCTGTCCTTGTCTTTGCACACACACACACACACACACACATATATATATGTATAGATGATATACACACACTGTGGCAGTGGCTTTACTCGCCAGATCCCTTCTGAAGCGTGTTCATGAAATCACACCTAGACAAAAGGTCTGCTCTGCGGGGCCTGTTGAATAGTAATGGGTGTGAGTTAGCATGGCTTAATGCTATAGTAGCTGTTTCAGTGTTGCCAAAGGGGACAGGACCTCTTGAAAAACAGTGGTAGTGTTGCTCAGCGCCGGTGTTGGCGAGGTCTGCCAAAGGGGACAGGGGGCCTGACTAAATCAGCTGTAGCATAACATTACTGCCAGTTCCTAACGTCGCCTGAAGCAGCCCAGGGGATCAGGTAGAGCAGCTGCATCACAGCTTTCCTCCAACCACCCTGCAGGGTATCTGTCCCAAGCAAATGGGGCAGTTTAATGAAAGGCAGCGATGGTGTCTTGATTGTGAGTTTGAATGCTTGTGTTTCCTCGTGCCAGAATCTAGGGATTTGTTTCTTAAGGTTTTGATTTGTCATGAAGGAGTTTAGACGGGTACCCACGTATTTGTAGGCGTTGAGACAGTGATCATGAACTGCAGCTCGACTGTGGTTGGAGACTACCATCTTTCTTTCTCTTGCTTCCTGTCATCTCCCTACTGTCTGTGATAAAAGCTTCCATCCATCTGTTATCCACACCGCTTATCCTTTTGGGGTCGTGGCGAGCCGGAGCCAATCCCAGCTGATGGCAAGAGGCTGAGTAAACCCTGGACACGATGCCAGTGTATCGCAGAGCTGACATATAAACAACCATTCACGCAGTTTAGAGTCTCCATCTGACCCAACCCCGAGCTGCATATTTTTGGACTGTGAGATGAAGCCAGAGAAAAGCCCACGCTGACACAGAAATAACATCCAAACTCTGCACAGAAAGACCTCAACACAACTGGGATTCAATCAGCGTTAACCGCTGCACCGATAAAAAAACATAAAACGCCTCAAAATACTTCGGGCATTTTAAAGTTGATTGAAAGTTGAATGTTTTCTGTCAAAGTTTTATCAAGTCGTACTCACGATGGCCTTATCTAGATCATGTTTACCTGTTAGCGTTGTTTACCCATATTCCCATATTTGTACTTTTAATGATCCAGTCTCCCACTTTCCTGTCCCATGGAGCCTTGTGTTGTGGCTGTGTCTCTATTTTAGTGATAGTTGTTTGCATAGTTAGTGGCTCTAAGTGCAATTAGCTGATCAGGAAATTGTGTGTTTGTGCGTGTGTGTGTGAGTGTGTGTGTCTGTCTGTGCGTGTGTGTCTTTGTGTGTGTGTGAGACAGAAGCAGAGAGTTTTCCCAGATGGACGGCAGCAGAGGGAGATATCTCAGCAGTTACTCCAGTGTAGTGGTTCTCTGTGGAATAGCGCTGTGTGTTTGATGCATCCAGTGCTGCTGGAACTGACTCCCCACTGTACAACACATGCTGCACACACACACACACACACACACTTTAACACTCACTTCCCAGCACACAGGGCCTTGTGTTCCCGTATCCTGTTACCTTTAATGAAGAAGAGAGAGGTGTCAAGGGGGCGGGAGGCCTGGGCGAGTGTTCCTATGTGCACATGGGTTTCAGAGGCTCTTACTCTGCAGCTGTATTGGAAATTGATAAGTTGATGGTTTCAAATCACATCACAGTGCTTTTCGGTGTCCTTAAAAGATGTCAGCCGCAGACCTAATACCAATATGTGTGTTGTGAGTTTGTGTTAGGCAGAGCACAGCAACACGACACCTTGCACTTCCCCCCTTCCTTCCTGGAGATGTTAAACAGTAAAGTTAGTTATATCGCTATCTTCATTCTGGCCCGTCCACTTCTCATCTCAGGCCATGCGCTTTGGACAATTGCTCAGGGAATTAATTTATTTCCCTCGCTCAGCGAAGGCGCTTGTATAAAGGCACACAACTTGAAGTGAATATTTATGGGTGATATCATAAGAATGCCTCTCTTTGATCAGGTGTCCTAATGACCATAAAATCCTTGTGTTGATTCAGGAGGAAAAACTAAATTAGACTGAAGTCTGAGGAGAGACCCTCCCACCTCTTTATCTTCACCTCTCCAGAATTTGCACGACAACAATTAAGAAAACACACAAAAAGTACCTTCATGCTCAACATGTTTCATCCTGTATGATTAAGTGGACATCGGCTCTCATCCACTTGCCTCCCCTGCTCAGACAGAATTCAGTAAACACAACAAGGTCATAAATGTCTCCAGTGATGCCTTGACTGATTCTATACTTTATATCTGTTTAAAAGTGACAAACTTAAAATTCTGGTGAAGGTATGCTGCGTCTTCAGCCCCATCAAAACAAGGCACAGGTAAAATCTTTATTAAAAAGACGGGTTCACATTTCAAAGCAAAAATATGATCCAAGTTATATGTTTATGTTTCCTTTTCATGAACTGAACAAGGAGAAGACAGAGTTAAATTTGTGACATGCATAAACCTATTATATATGTACTATGTATATATATAATAAAATAATCTTATATGGGGCCATATGATTTTTCAAAATAATATGGGGATATTTCAAATTTACTACAGGTTTAGTACAAAAAAACATATCTAACTTCCCCTTGTTGAGCTGCAGGAGAGAGAGAGTAACAGAAGGTTGTAACTTTATAGATACTCTCCTGATCGACTGTATGGAACTGATTGAACTGAACCTAAGAGGGAGAAAGATTTAGTTTCCTATCTCTTACCAAGGAATCACTCAATGAATTAATCAGACAGGAAAAACCACAACATTTGCGTAAATGTACATAAAGGCTTGTGAATGATTCTTTATGTCAGACTGGGATAATTTGTTGGAATACTCCTGTGAAGTAGTGGCTGAACTGCAGCGGCCGCAGGTCCACCTCTGGTTTCAGGCCTCTGCTGCACGTCCTCTCCTCTTTCTTCCCTCTTTCCCCGTACATCTGTCCTATCCATGAAGGCAAGAAAAAGTCTGGAGAATAACTTAAACAGGTCAGAGTAACGTGTGAAATGAGGAGTTGAAACTAGTGCTGCGCAGCCCGATGTGTGGATGCTTCGTCAAAGCACTCAACGTGAATGGTCCCTCAAAAGTTTCACGAGTCCTCAGGCCCCATCCTAGGTTCTCTTCTTCCACAAAACAACACATAAGCTCTCTGAAAAGCCGCCGGGTGTCAAACATCTGACCCTTTTTTTTTTTAATAGTGGTGTATCTGTGTCTTCCTCATTTTCCTCTAACCCGTCTCTACCGCCGCCCCCACACCCCTTTTCTATCCTTCCCCTCCCCTGCAGATCCCCTCTGCCGGCCAGCTAATGGAGGCTGTGCGTGTGAAGATGAAGGAGAGGAAAGTGCTGACAGAAGAGCTGGCCACGCTCGCAACACCAGTCAGCGAAAAAGCCTGACTCCCTGGGCTGAGGCTGGGAAAACTGTCATCCTCTTCTTTTTCTGCCCTCCCTTCGTCTCTCCCTCACTGGTTCCTACTCAGTGGGAGGTGGGCTGAGCCAAGCTGAGCCGGGGAAGCAGAACCAATATTTGTGAGAAAAGCGCTGTCGACTCACTCTGGGCCACTGGCGCAACACAGCAGCCCGGCTTTTGTAAATGAGCCCTCGACATCTGTGTTAGCCCTCAATGCACTATGTCTATCAGACAGGGCCCTTTAGCGCCAAGCTAATTTACAGTGCAGCCACTCTCCCCCGCTCTCAGCACAGACCTGGGGTGATAAGGCAAATGCTTACGCTAATGTTTAAGTGAGACTTTTTTACCCTCTTTTACCTCTCCCCCCTAATTTATTTGGCAACTCAAGGACCTAAGGGTGCAGGGACTTGACCTAGCCATGCCAAGTCGACACTTTGAGAAAGTCGAGTGCAGCACAGAGCAGAAAGAGGTTACATCCATTGATCAGACCTGATTGCTCTGCTCTCAGAGACCCCATCGATGATTGGAGTATTTATTTCTGATGCTAATTAACTCTGCTTGAGATGCTTGAAGCTATATAAACTGTTATGTTTTCTGTGATGGAGCAGTAGGGCTACTTAAAGGGAAAAGAATATTGGAGAACAAAAACTATGTCAGGAGAAAATAAAATCTTAATTTGTGTGGGGGAAAAAGGGGAAAAAGTCACAATATTACAGAATAAATTTGTAATTATAGGAAGATAAAGGAAAACAAAACACTTGGAAATAAAAAGTTACGAACGATAACTTTACAGTCCACCACTACCAAATAATTCATCCTCCACAAAAGAAGCAAATTCTCTGAAGGTCATCCCTCAGCATAGACACTTAGAGACTTTTGTTTGTAAATTTCATTTATTTTTCCCTGTTATATCAATACTTAATTCAATAAATCTCTGATATTGTTTTTCCTTAACAGGTCTTAATATTCCATTGTACATTTCTAATCTGTACTTGTTTTACTGATACTGTAATTGTGAATTGTGCCAATCGTTTTGTTTAAAAATAAAATCTCTTGATTTTCAAATAAAGCTCAGTTCCCTTCTTTCCTGTCCACACTGTGTTATTGTGCTGAATATCAGGATCTGGTCTAAACGCCCCTCTGTATTCGGTTGGTTCCAGCGGTTCAAAGGACTGTCAGTCAGTGTGTGGTGGGGACCGAGGATCTCTGGTGGACCGCGGGGGTCCTCAACCTCTCTCATGATTGACAGCTGACTGTTAGCATGGTTCCTGTCTGTAACAAGTGACCCCTGCTGTTGACATCATTAACAAGGGTCCACACGAGCACTCACGCAGCACAGCACAGGGGTGTGTTCGAGGAGCGGTTCCATCCTTGACATATCTACCTCCGACGCCTTTTATCTGTTTCCCTTTTCCTCCCTCTCTTATTATTCATTTTGAATATTAAACCATGATCCTGGTCTCCTCTGTCCTTGAGTCGGCTTCCTACACAAGAGACCTCACACTCCTCCCTTCGTATCATCCCTTTTTTTTTTTAACTCCCCTCTTTACCTCTACTAGCTTTTGTTTTCCTCTTTACCACTTTCCCCCTTTCTTTTTTTTTTATTATGTATAATTAACTATGGTGTGAAGAATCCTCCATTCAGGAATTAAAAATAAATAATTCCACTTTTTAATCCCCCCTCCCTTCTCAAATATATGCTAATGATGTCGTTTTCCTTTATCTTTTTATAATAAAGGATTAGGCCAGGACTGTCTCTCGCTGCAACTCAGGGACCAATTTAGCCGGGATCCAGGAGAGACAAACCCTGGTGGTTAATTACCATTCATTAACATAGTTTGCATCTTTTCTTCTTCTCCAACACCCAAGAGCCAGCTATTGTCAATATTTGTCCCATATAAATTTCGGCAATATTTTTATTTTTTTCCCAGTCACTGTCCTCCAGCATAATGTGGCTAATGACAAACATTAATAACTCAGAGGAATCCGGTGGCACAGCGGGTATAAGAGACAGAGGCTTCGGTGCCACGCAAATTATCCCCGAGCCCCCCCCCCCTCTGCCGTCTGACTGTCTGTGTTTCTCCCTCTCTCTTCCTTTAAGTGCGTAATGCATAGTCAACATGTTTCCGGCCTCGGCTGACACACTCATGCTATTTCTATGACATATTCAAATGCGGGCCCCCTCAGCTGCTGCTCCCTTGGGTTTAATTAACCTGGCCTTGCCTTTGACGCTCCCTCAGTGAAGACGTTAAAACAATCTTGAAAACACCCTTCAAGCATCCACCCTCCAACACACTCACACACACACACATCTCACGCAAGGTGCTGTGTATGATTCATCTCTGGTTTTTTTCTGTCTGTGTAGGAATGGCGTGCCGTGCCCTTCTTTTCTTCCCCTTCACTCTCTCCTTGTCTTCCACCCTTCTTCTCTGGTGCAGCTCTCATTAAGCGAGGTCTCCTGTGGGAATTACTTTGATCAGTAGTTCCAAATTCAAAGTTTTCCTCCCTTCCTCTTTTATTCCCTCCAACACAATCGACTTGGTGTCATTTTGTTGCCTCCGTCTCTTTTTCTTCAGATCCAACTTTCACGTACTCTTTTTTTTTTTTCTTTCCGCACAGTCCTGCAGGAGATTGCTCCTGGAGGGGAAGGGGAGGTCAGGGGTCACGGGTTGACTCTGGGGTCGATCGATGATGGGTTTGTGTTTTGTGTGTCCCAAGGCTTCTGTGTTGAAGTTCCCTCTCTTTCTGAGTGTGCGCCACTTGGGTGGGAGACTGGTCACCTGGCTAACAAGAACAGTCGGAGCAATAACAGAGAGTTTCCTCAGCCTCCATCTGATGCACAATTAGTCCTCGCAGATCCCTCAGAACAGCCTCTGGTGATTTCCTTTACTTCACTGACACAGTTTCACACCCTGGCTACCGCTGCCAATTCTTCAGTCTGCTTTGATTTCTCACGCAAAGACACTTGGCACAAAAAAAAAAACACAAGGTGCTTGTGACACAGCCAAATGTATTTTTGACAAATGAATAATGCATCTTGTTTACAGCTCCGATCCACAGAGAGCCGCTTCGGTAACAAGAGGTAGATGCTGTTTACAGTGTGTACGACAGAAACCGTAAGAAATTAGAGTCAGGGGTTTAATGAGAAAAATGCCAAATTAAAGACAGGAAGGGAATCTCCCTCTCCTGATGCACGCATGCTATGTATACAACCTCATTGATCTCCACTTGAACAAGTCCCTCATCCTCTTCCGCTGCACTCCAGACATGAAACGGCAGCAGATTATGGGTGGATGCGGCCTGCCGTGGGAAGCTGGGGAGCAGATAAAAAGGCCAGCCACTCGGGGACTAAAGCTATGTTTTGATGCTTTGTGATAAAGCAGAGGCAGAGAGTGAGAGGAAGGGGGGAAAGTTCCAGGATCCATCCGTAACTTCTCCACTTCACAGGGAAAGGGAAGAGGACTCTGATTTTGCTGGACCCCTCGGCCACTATCTGTGTGTGGTCATACATATAAACATTATCCTTTGTACATTTTTGATTTGGTTCTTTCTCTTTGTCTTGTCCATCGTGACCACACTCTTCCTGCCCTTGCATTCTTCTTTGGCACTTGCACTTCTCCCTCTCTCTCTCTCCGTCCCCCCTGGACTGTCCTAAGCCTTGCTCATGGCAGCCGTCTCTCTAAAGCCATGGCCTGAGCTCCTGAGAAGAAGAAAAAAGAGATGGAAAGGGAGAGTGAGAGAGGGGTTGATCTGGTCTCTAATCCACCTCTTCTCACAGCGTAGGAGGGAAGCTGCCGCGCTCCACATCACCTCAGGGAGAAGGGACTCTCTGGAAAAGTGTGACCACCTGAACCCTCCGGTGTTCTGATGTCTAATCTGGGATGTCGGTGCAGAGACTGTGGCTCTTAATATCCCTGATAAGTCAAACTCTCAATGTTGGGTGCATTGTGTGGTTCTCTGGGATTTCAGGTTTTTTGTCTCCTGAGGTTCAGAGTCCATCAGTCGACAAACTACCCAGGGTGCCGTTGTGTAACGTGCACTCACAAACGGCCATCAGTATCAGTCCTCATTGGTCCTATCAGTTCTGAAAGCAGGCAGCCATCCTTTGTTTGCTGCTCCGGCATATATAACAACACCTCAGTCTGTGGTGGATAGCGCCTCAAAGCACCTCTCCACCTTGACTAACTTTTCCAAGCGCTCATTAGCGGACTGGCTGAAGTTTGGAGGGTACGAAGCGGGCTGGCAGATTACCCCCTGTAAAGTAGCACACCTCAGGTAATCATACTAATGAACTCAAGCACACACACACACACTCACCCACCCCTCATCCCTTTCTCCTTTTCTCCTTCTCCCTGCACTTACTTTTCTCCCTTTCTTCCACAGTGGCGGGTCGGCGCAAAGAAGTGCCAAACAACAAAGAAGTGTTTGTTTGCATAATATTAGCACCGCACGCAGTGGTGGGGGCCTGACTGCAGGACTGACTGGAGGCTTCCCATGAACACAGGTGGAGCAGGGCGAGCATCACTGGGACCAATTAGAGCAGAGCACAGGTACATTAGCATGTTTGAGTGGAGCGGGCTGGCGTGGGGATTGCTGGGCCTTGTGAAACACGCACAAACACGCAACGGCGGTCTGGTGTGCGTTAGTTGTTCGTCTCCAGCGGCATGACTGGCATATGTGTGACAAATGACCCCTGGTCCTCCGTCACAGCGAGTCCTCCCACACACGGCACACCATCGCAGCCAGTTGTCCGGGGCTTTGTTAATGATGAACTATAAACACAACCATTTTTCGAACGTTTAAAGGATTAACATAAAAAAAAAGAGATGTCCATTTCTTTTGGGTTTTGTTTTAACAACTAGGGAAATTTGAATCGCAGGTTTGACAGATGCAGACAGTGCAAGGTGAGCAGGTGCTGATGAGCATTAAAAGAGACTGTTGTTCTCGGTAAAATGGCCGTGGTAAATGGACGGTTAACATTAACCTAAACAATTCATTGAGATAATTAAGGATCCCAAGGTTATCCTGTAACCTGTAGAGGTGTCCTGAGCAGAACTGGACTGAAGAGCCTCCTTTCACCGTGGCAGAGGAGCAGCCATCCTTCTAGGTCCTGTAGTGTCTGAGCTTCTGGCTTAACCTGTTTCCAAATAATGACCCTAGATCCCCTGCAAGGCTCCAAAGGCCACTAGTCTGCTGGTAAACTCCTTCACAGTCACTGAGTTCATAGGTGATGGTTGAAAGGACCACAGTTGGGATTTAAGAGAATTATTGGCTGAAATAAAATTCATTTTTCTAATTATATTCATGATTATGTTTTCTCTAGTGCATAATTATTCGTAAATACAAATCATTGTGTTTTCATTATCTCAGAATGAGTCCCGGCGTATCCACAGAGGTAGCAGGTCCTCGTCCACAGAGCCTGTCGCACTGTCCTGTTTCTACAGAAGCCCGGAGCAGACAAACCAAACACAGGCTCGAGGGAGGGCCACTGTGTTTTTATAGGAATGTTTAGACCAGAGTGCTGGAAGAATGATGTGCCAGATGGAAATGCAAATACTACAACTGAAGAGAGCTGGTCCTCTAGACACAACCGGGGTCATAGAGGTTAAAGTAGTCAAGCTGCATTTACTGTATGTAGAATGAAGTTGGACAAATCTTACGATAAAAATTCATGGTTTCACTTACAGGATTTACTGGGAATATAGGTTAACATGATCCAGTTGTTGTATAAACGTTTGAAGAGCAGTTTGCAATAAGCAGATTGTTGGTAACAGTGTCTTTCAAAAATAATGTTATTCTCCTAATAACATTATTTGCTGATGATCTCATTAGATTGTGACCCCTCCCCCAGTCGAATTGAGAGCCAGCACTTGTGAGTCTACAGCCTTGCTGCCCTGAAGGAAAATGGTGCGTAGCCCCCTCAGGTTGGACATGAGCTGCTAGGAGGGAAGGATGGAAAATCGGATTGATAGATATGTTATATTAATATTGATGAATGGGGATCTACAGGTGAGGAATATTTTTGACTTAGATTGAAGCTTATCTATTTTTCAGCACCAAACATACATCAGAAAGCTATAAGTGGTTTAGAGGGAAGTCTCTCTGCAGGACCTATGCAACATGCCGGCATCACAGGGGCCAGTAGTGCCACGGAGACCCCAGAAGGTGATTCAAGGTGGCTGGGCGTCAAGGGAGGAGGACCTGGGTGAGTCAGGCCCAGGTGGACACAAGCCAGGGCTCAACAAGGTCACCTGGGTGAGGGAGAGGAAAGTCCAAAGACCCGAAAAAAAACAATTACCCCAGAAAACATCACATGACTGATGACATTGCAAGATTATATATGTTTGAAGTCTATCATTCTATTGTACAATGTACAATAGAAGGTATCAGTGTTCCATGTGGAAACGCCCCCTCTCTGTACATGAATGAGCTACTGATGTGTGAAACAGAAACTCCCACCGTCTCAGCACTGATGACCAAGATGAGACCAGTGGCAGGTGTAATAAAGGTAATGGCAACAATCTCATCTTTCACTGGAGCTCAGCCTCCGTCTGTCTGTGCGGCGCAGGTGAGATTTATCGTCTCCTGACTTGAGACAAATGGACGCTCACCCCGGGCCACGCACACGCAGCTTACTGAGCCGTGGGGCCGAGCACTTCATCAGAGCTGCAAGCCGAGGCCAAACAGAAAGAAAACCGAGCAAAGGCAACTGCACTCAGGTCAGTTTGATGTATCGCTCATACTTGCTCTGTTCAGCAGCTGCTCAGACAAAGTGGATGTTTGAATGGAATGTGCTGCCACGGTGCATCTGATGAAGCCCTGTCTGGATGTTTATCTTTGGGAGTAATGCACCTCACTGGGTTCTGCTGTTTATCATCAGTGCTGTATCATGTCTGACCACTAGATGGTAGCAAAACTTCATAGTTTGTTATCGGTATTACACATCACTAAGCTGTGGACAGACACATAACACTATAAAGCATACACAAATAAATATAATATCAATTGGTAATATATTTTTGAAAGTTGAACTAAAAGATGTTCTTTTCTTGCCATAGATCCATGGACCATGGTGACGTCAGCTGTGTGTGAGTGGAACTGGGACCTAAAGGAAATGATGTCAGTGGCACGTGTTCAGGTTGGCCTTTTGATGTTTCGCTGAAAGTGCCATGTTTTGTTTGAGGTCTTTGTTATAGATCGATCCACGATAGAAAATCCGGGTTTTCTTTTTCCATTCATTATGTCTGGCTGCATGTTGAGACATTCACCAGAGGATGGCGCCACTACCATCAAAAATGTTCCTCACGCTGTTAAAGCAGGTGTCTTCTGTTCATGCTGTGTGAGAGTATTATCTATGTATAAATATCTTTTTTAAGTTGATGTGTACACACACTCACATCTTGTAAATTCCTCCCAGTCCACTTTGCATTGAACAAGCAGCTGCAGGAACATGTATAGCTTTGCATTATGAAAGTGAACATACACTCACATTGTTTACACAGTCTGTGTACACATTCCTACACATGTTAGTAACGGTAGACTTTTACAATGTACACACTCATGTTTGCATCTCATCACCTACATATCAAAACAAATGACTGGATCAAGGGTTTACTTAACATTTGAAATGAGGAGGTGAATATAATAATATAAGTTTTAGAATTATAATGAAACCTTCCATAACTGTGCTATATGTATAATGATAATGGCTTCAGATTTCATTGATTCTTTTGTTTGTTTCCTTCCTTATTGCCTCCATGAAAACACCTTTTAGTTATTTTTTGGACATAATAATAGCCAGGTTGCTGGACGTGTATCAGAGGCCATATGCGCTGCGTCTCTGGCTCTCTTCCCAAAATCCTCCCACAACAATCGACCGGCCATCTGGCGTCGAGGGGCTGAGCAGACAAGTGTGTGCAGGTGACTTCTCAGCTTGGAGTCAAAGCCAGAGCCTGCACTTGTCCTGCACATTCATGTAGTCGCTTAATCGTCTCTAGAAGAAATTTGCTGCTGCACATTAACTTTAAAATCGCTTGTTCGAGTTGTTGTTATTAGATCCAGTTTTACTATTAGTGTGTGTGCAGAGCAAATGTCCACAATCCCACTGAATGCCACAAACTCCCATTGAATTAGTCTGGACATTAAGCATATCGCCCCATGTTAGACTGTAGCCTCTTAGTGCCAACGCCTTTTATGCTATTACGCACCGGCCTTGGTTTTATTCTTATTTTTTGAAAGATTATGAACTATGACTGTAGAAGGTAACGCGTCAGAGCAATAAAACACAATGTGGAACCAGAACAGTCAAAAAATACATCTATTCCATTTTAACACAAGACTGATTCAACTGGTCTTAGTCAGGGGGTCATGTTTAGGATTTAATGTGTAGCAGCCGATTGTAACTCTCACGTAGGATTTGGATAGTTAGAAACAAGCCTGCCCGTATGGTGCCATTCAGACAAATAGAATTATAAGACGACATCAATAGGTTATTTAAGAGAAAACAAATTCAAAAACAAAACGGTACAAGGAGAAAAATAGGTTTACGTATGTGCCTGATTGAAATGACACAGCAGTTTTAGCAGAACTATCCAGGAAATAGGTTTGAGAGTGAAACTAAACGGCTGCTTCACTTTGTTTGGTTTTGATTTACCACAATGTGCAGAGCTGTGCATTGAAACAACACAGTGATTAGTGGACAACTGTTACAATCAACAACATGATTTTAAAAGACACACTGTTAGCAAGACACTATACACTGGAGGGTATAGTGGTGAGATTGTGTTGTCAGTTGCTGTTTTACAGGATCAAGGGTCAGGTTGTAATTTCATCATAAATACAATTATATTAAAAAAATGAACCCATGTTAGTAAACTACGTTTTATTTTGTAAAGTGGCTCTGTTGAAAGTCAGTGAGTAAATGTAAATATGAGCTGGTTCGAGTTCAGACTTGTGTCTCCTGGTTGATGGGCGCTGTCCAGGGTGCTGGTTTGATGCAGTCTGACTTTGAGTTCCTGTACCACACTTTCTATATGACCCCGTGTTTCTTTCTTCCTTTCTTCCTTTCTTCCTTTCTTCCTTTTACCTTTCTTTAATCCTTTCTTCCTTAAACTTTCTTCCTTCCTTTCTTTCTTCCTTTCTTCCTTTCTTTCTTCTTTTCTTCTTTTCTTCCTTTCTTCCTTCCTTTTTTTCTTCCTTTTACCTTTCTTTCTTTCTTCCTTTCTTTCTTTCTTTCTTTCTTTCTTCCTTTCTTCCTTTCTTCTTTTTACCGTTCTTCCTTTCTTCCTTTCTTCCTTTCTTCCTTTAACCTTCTTCCTTTCTTCCTTACTTCCTTTCTTCCTTTCTTTCTTTCTTTCTTCCTTTCTTCCTTTCTTCCTTTTACCGTTCTTCCTTTCTTCCTGTCTTCCTTTAACTTTCTTCCTTATTCCTTTCTTCCCTTCTTCCTTTCTTCCTTTTACCTTTCTTTCTTTCTTCCTTTCTTCCTTTTACCGTTCTTTCTTTCTTCCTTTCTTCCTTAAACTTTCTTCCTTTCTTCCTTTCTTCTTTTTACCTTGCTTTCTTTCTTCCTTTCTTCCTTTCTTCCTTTCTTCCTTTTACCTTTCTTTATTCCTTTCTTCCTTAAACTTCCTTCCTTCCTTTCTTTCTTCCTTTCTTCCTTTCTTCCTTTCTTTCTTCTTTTCTTCCTTTCTTCCTTTCTTCCTTTCTTCCTTCCTTTTTTTCTTCCATTTACCTTTCTTTCTTCCTTTCTTTCTTTCTTTCTTTCTTTCTTTCTTCCTTTCTTCCTTTTGCCGTTCTTCCTTTCTTCCTTTCTTCCTTTAACCTTCTTCCTTTCTTCCTTACTTCCTTTCTTCCTTTCTTTCTTTCTTTCTTTCTTCCTTTCTTCCTTTTACCGTTCTTCCTTTCTTCCTGTCTTCCTTTAACTTTCTTCCTTATTCCTTTCTTCCCTTCTTCCTTTCTTCCTTTTACCTTTCTTTCTTTCTTCCTTTCTTCCTTTTACCGTTCTTTCTTTCTTCCTTTCTTCCTTAAACTTTCTTCCTTTCTTCCTTTCTTCTTTTTACCTTGCTTTCTTTCTTCCTTTCTTCTTTTCTTCTTTTCTTCCTTGTAACTTGCTTTCTTTCTTCCTTTTACCGTTCTTCCTTTCCTCCTTTCTTCCTTTAACTTTCTTCCTTTCTTCCTTTCTTCCTTTCTTCCTTTCTTCCTTTTACCTTTCTTTCTTTCTTTTTTCTTTCTTTCTTTCTTTCTTTGTTCCTTTCTTCCTTTTACCTTTCTTCCTTTCTTCCTTTTACCTTTCTGCCTTTCTGCCTTTCTTCCTTTCTTCCTTCCTTTCTTATTTTCTTCTTTTTACCTTGCTTTCTTTCTTCCTTTCTTCCTTTCTTCCTTTCTTCCTTTCTTTCTTTCTTCCTTTCGTCCTTTTACCGTTCTTCCTTTCTTCCTTTCTTCCATAAACTTTCTTCCTTTCTTCCTTTCTTCCTTTCTTCCTTTCTTTCTTTCTTTGTTATTTCTTATTTTGTGCCTGTCTGTCTATCCTCCTTTCTTTTCCAGTTATCATTTGGAAACAATCCGCAACCATCACTTCCATCATTATCTTGATCTATATATTTTTAAGGTTAAGATACCAGATATCTTTGCTTCCCTCTCTGCATCGTCTCAGTGTCTTAGTCTAATAGAAGATCTCCCCCAGGTCCTTCTCCTCCCACTCCATCGTCCTTGTCCTTCCACTGAACGAGCTTAGATCAGAAATACCTCGGCCTTTCCTCTACAGCAGCGGTCGTGTAGTGGAGGCGGCGGCCGCTTTAAAAGGAGCTGGCTCCGACGTCAGCTCCGTTTTAGACGTGTGGGGGGTTGACATCCAATCGGCTGAGCGGGCTTTAGTCAGCCCCTTTCTCACAGGAGATCCCTCTGCTGAGCACCGCATTGAATACAGGGCTCGAATCTGCTGCAGGAGCATCTCCACTAACAATTAGCACCGAGATTCTCCTCTTTGCACTCCTGCAATTCTATTCATTACACTTCCCACAAGCTAGAGCCACCGACTATCCGCCATCATGTCTGTAGCGGGGCTGAAGAAGCAATTCCACAAAGCCACTCAGGTAAGAAGAGGGGGTGGGGAGTGTGTGAGTGTGTGTGTGTGGGGGGGGGGTCCCTGATCACGGCACATCTTCCTACTGGGCTGATTTAGAGGAGCGGGTTTGATTCAGCTTCTTAATGCTTAGAAATGAATCCATCGTGTTGCAGCTCGCGTGTTGCTCCATCACCTCTGGTTCAGATGCAGCCCTGGTGCTGAAACGTGCTCCATTGTAAAGAGCTGCGCGCTGCAGCAATGCACCAACGGAGTAATTTATGACTCGCGTACTCTGCAGCCTTCGGGTCGATACTCTCGTGGTTATTTGGCGCATAATCGATGTTTGAATCGAGGTCGTGTCCGTGGGAGGCGGATGGCTCGACGGCGCGGTGTTGGTGGGGATGCCGGGGACGTCAGCTCCTCTCGGTACCCTTCAGATGACATTCCCCGCAGTGGAACAGCATCCGAGCTGCGGGTGTCGCTGCACGAAAACACGGTTTCAGACGAGTGTTTCTGTTTTACCGACCGCGGTAGGAGCTCCACCGAGCACCGTGTTATGTAACCGTTAAGTGCGTCTTGGCGGAAATCCGCTCCTGGAGCAGTAGAGGCACGCCATGACCCCAGCGCCCTCTAAACGCGCATAACGTCCATTAAAGAATTAAAACATGCCCCCCCCGCCCTCTAAAACGGAGTCATCCGCTGAATTTCACATGTGAAAAACAGTTGTCGTGAATATTTTCAGCTCCATGTTCATTTGGCTGCAGCTCCAAACTCATCCCATCAATCTTAGTGTCCTTGATATGCTATTCCCCAGATATCAGACATGTTATCCATCATTAGCTATGGAGCCAATCACAGAAGATGCCATAGATCACCAGTGCTCCTCCATGGGACCTTGATGGCTGAAGGCCTGTGTGAACAGATCCTGTCCCCGATGCTCGCCATTAACTGTGGCTTTTATTTCCGGTGTCGGCTGAGAGCTCCAGGCGTGTGTGAGGGAGGTTGTTGGTTTCTTTGGGTGAGTCACAGGGACGCTGACAATCAGCCTCAAGACCCACACAGCAGGACACCTAGAGCCATGGCTGACTCACACACACACATGCTCTTATAAGTCCCCCTATCCCCTTTATTCCAGTTCACCCTGCCGGCCTTCGTCCCAGCTCCCAGTTTGCACCACTCCTCATCTCTGTGTGTAATCGACAGAGATCGGGGGAGAGAGTGCTGACTGAGCTGTAACACTAATAATGTCCCGTCTGCTGAAGGTCAGTGTCGGTACACGTTTGACCAGAATAACTGAGATTAAGTTTGCAGCAGTTCACAAGGACAGGAGCTCATTCCCCCATGCTGGGGTCAAATCTGGTGACACAATAGAGTCAACTCATGCTGCCATTAGTTATTAAGATCAATGTTAACAGATTGACATGTGAGACACTGACGATTGAAGCACTACAAGACTAGATTAATAAAAAAACAACCACTGACAGGACAGTGGCCAATCAGTGGCTAGTGCCCCACCCCCCCCACCCTGGCACTGAATACAAACTTATAATTGGAAATGGTCGTCAACACTTCTCAGTTTTAATCAGGAGCTCATTTGACCAGATTGAAATAAGACAGCGGCTCACATGGGGCTTCACAGATTGTGATAACTCTGTGTGATGAGTCTATTGTCAGCCATTCGCTGAGGCCTCTCTCCTCCTGCAGATGTTCATCCACTGCCTCAAGTGTATGTGTGTGTGTGTGTGTGTGCGTGTAGGTGTGTGAGAGAGAGAGACAGTTATGGGGGGAGGGTGTGTGTGCATATCAGCATCTTTATCTGTAAATATGCATACAGTTATGTGGCTCTCGTGTGGAGGAGGTGTGGTTGAGTGTGTGAAAACACAGCCCGGTCGTCATTACTCAGTTTTATTCCCAATGCTATTAGGTTAGCTCTAGGCTCAGAAAGCTGTCTCTGTGGTCTCCCTCTGTCTGTTCCTCAACATTACCCCCCCACCGCAACACATAAATCTAACAGCCCCCAACTCTCACACACACACACACACACACACACACACACCCCTTGTCTTCTTCCCCAGACTCCCAGTGGCAGAAGGCTCTCTTCAATCCCTCTGTTCCTGTGCCACAGCTCTGTAATCCAGGCCCAGACTTGAATTTACTGTAGGTAGTGACCCAGCAATCTGGCTACTTGCACACACACACACACACACACACACACACACCATACACACACATTGTTAAACTATACTGTAGCAAGACCCCCCACCAGCCTTCGCAACGCATGAAGAGAGTTCAGGAGATTAAAGGGCTGAAACCAGGGATTTATCCGAATCGGTTGGTGATTTGGCAGAATGAGGATCTGCATTGACGGCACAAGATGTCCGATTTCCGGCTCTTCTCTCATTGTCACGACTCGGCGTAGCGGGGGGGGGGGGGGACTCGGAGGAAATTAGAGCTGCAATAATAAGTTAATCAATCAAATAGCAGATGGACAGAAAATGAAGCTGCAATTATTTTTGATGAATGATTTAAATCGTGTTTTTTCAAGGAAGTCGAGCTAGAAAACGTTCTGCTTGCAGTTTCTGCAGTGTGAGGATTTCCTGTTTCTCTAGTGTTGCAAACCGAATACATTCAGTTTACAGGCAAAATGTCATCAGATCATCAGATGTGATGTTTGACTATGTTAACAAGGATGGATGTGATGAACCTTTAGAAAATGGTCCACACATTCTTCAGTAATGAAAATAATAATTAGTCGTTATCTTAGATGAGATCCTCTATCACAGTATGTGTACATTTCTTTAACAATGTATATATATTGAATTATACTGTACATTTTCTAAGAAATACAGATTTTCGACATTACCCAGACATTATAGGAATAGATACCGTATACCTCACACTCAGTTAAACCCACTGAAAAGGTGCGATTGACTCTTCTGCTTGCCAGCAGAGGAGCCTTTCTGCTTTTTTCCCGGTGCGCCATATTCCACATCAGAAACGCACCAAAAACAGAGAAGCTCCTTCACCCGCTGTCAGACAAATTAGCACGCTCACCCTGGTGTCACGTTTCCATCACTGCAGCTCTAAGCCGATAAAGCCTGTGTCTACTGCAGAGGCGTTTGACGAGGGAGTGAACACAGATTGAATCCATCGCCCTTTTCAGAACAGGCCAGATGTTTGTGGCTGGTTTTTGACCCGAGGAAAATTTGCTTTAGAATAGTCCTATTATAGTATAGTCTCTGAATGTTGACAAATATATATTGTTATTATGCTCGCACCCCTAGTAACAGAACAGAAAATGGCTTCCTTGTCTTAATGTCTAAATTTAGGCAAGATATCTAATTTGAACAAATTGAGCCCCAGTACCATCAAACTGGTTTGTATGTAGATCGGAGCAGATGGGCCTCTGTGGCACTAGTTGCTAATTGGCCGTGCAGCTTAGTCTGAAGTCAAGTGTACATCAGCTGCTGTGTCAGAGACAGAAAATCCTCATCGTGTGCACGTTGCTGCATTTCTTCATTAAAAGACTTTATGGACTCATGTGAGAGGAGCGGCTCATAAAAAGGCAGAATGCAAATTGGACTTGCTGGGATTTGATGAGATTCTCACACACATACATTCACCCAACCTCAGTTTCACCTTCTCACATACATCACGGTAATTTATGTCACACAGCCACACTTTTCCCTGACAGAAGACATCTCTCTCTCATCCAAGGACACCGGGGCTCCGAGCTGCCATTAAAAAAAAAAAAGAAAAAGGGATGAAGCAGGAGGCATGAAGGGTAAAACCCAGCAGGTCCACAACAAATGGCATTTTTTAAAGATGTATTTGTTCATTAGCCAAGAAATCCATCGCTCGTCTCACCATGGACCCTCTGATAAAGAGACACAACTCGACATAATCTGTGTAAAGCACAGAAATAATCTGTATTTTAAACGCACGATTTAAAAAAAAATTACGCTTGCTTGTTACGTCACAAGGCAACTTCGCCTCAGAGTCAAATGAGTCACGTTTTGAGCAGATGCTTCTGACATGAAGCGTCTGTGCCCAGGAAGAGAGTCGAGTGTGTGTTGAGCTCTGCAGCTCGTCGGGGGTGTGCATGTGAGCAGGTTAATGTGATGAGGGTTTTTCATTTGGGGCTCCAACGTCCACTCAGCCAATGCTTCAGAAAGAGAGTAAACTGCTCAATGCAGCTCTCACCAGCTTGTTGTTTTTATTTTTTATCAACGCCTTGTTTGAATAGCAGCTGTATTTCTTCTAAGGCTGGAGGAAGCATGTTCTGGAAGCAGCAGGGAGGCTCGAGTGTGTTCATTAAATGGAAACTGCAGTAGAGACAGAGGAGATGAAGACGATGGCAGGAACGCTAGAGAAAGTGTGGCAGAGAGAGTGAGAGACAGGAAACAGAGAGAAGCGTCTTTGGGGAGTTTGTGTCGCAGCTTCTCCAGATAACACGACCGTCAGTCTCGTCACTGTCAGAAAGAGGCTGTTTCCTCCTATAAATACATAAACTGCTTCATTTTGTTCTTTTATGACAGATTTAGAGTTCAGTGCGTTGAATTTCATCTTTAATAAGAGATTATTATTTTTCATCCATGTCGATTTAATGGTCTTTGCATCACGACTGCTGCTTCAGATACTGAGGACAGCCCAGTGCTCGCAAATCACAACAAGACTGTGCGAGAGAGTCATCGTCTAGAAATCTTACTTTAAGTTTTACTTCAATATTTAGTATTATTATGTTTGCTAAATATACTCTGTAACCATGTTTTCAGCTGAGATCTAGACTGCAGATCAAAACTTAAAGGGCTATATAGAGTGTTTTAACTTTAATATGACATACTGAGATATTTATTATAAAACCTAAACACAGGGATGAATTTTGGATGCTTTTTCTATATGCTTACATTTTATTAAAGCTGTACTTCTTTGAGAGTATCGTACAGGGGGTTCATTTAACAAGGTTCCCGCAGTGGAGTCCTCCACACCCTTGTTATTATAATCAGGACGAGACAATTCTGTCAACACTACACCTGTCATTCTGGTTCATTGGTTTGTTAATTGCTACAAACTTGCTGTACAAAATAAAATCCAAGAGTGGAAGAGAAATCCTCTATAGCTCCTGCTCCTAAATTAGAAGACCTTGCTCTTTAATAAAGGTGTAAAAAAACAGATTCAGTAACCTCATTTAATTTCTCTCTGTGATTATTACACAATTATGAATTAGTATTTTGCAAACAGCCCAAATTAAACCCAACCTGTGAAAACCTTTAAATGAAAAAACTGATTGTTTAGACATTTCACACTTTAAGAAGCCGTTTCGATTCCCTTTTGGAAATGAGTTCTTCTGCTATTTTCACATGTTTCTGAGAAAAGCTGGAAAAAACACATGTTTTTAGGAAACATCTGTATGAGCAGCGTGAAGCTTTGTGTCCTTGTGGTCTGGATGTAAACAAATCTGTCACAATTCTGCAGCTGCAATGTGCATGTGTGTGCCTGTTGTGTGTGGATACTATTACTTCTGTTGTTGTAGAATCATGATGCAGTGATCAAATCTGGTCAGGGTGCGTTTCTTACAGTGGAGAGTGGAGCAGTAATCCTTTATTTTGCAGTCAGCCTTGGTTCTCCATGAGGTTTCCCTGCATGTGGCCTGAATACTAATACCAGCTCTGCATGTCTTATCCCTGTGAAGTCCACCGTCTTGTGTGCAGCATTTTGATTAGTCAACCGGAAACCGTCTCATTCCAGGCTGTAGTTTAAAGCCAAGTAATTAGTTAGTTATGTAGAAATTTGTATCATTGGTCCATTTAGGTTTAATCCTTTATCTATGTGTGTGCACGTGCAGGCATTTCCGGCATTTTCTTCCCTCAGAAAAAGGGGGCATGCAGTGTGCAAGCGTGCATGTGAGTGGGCATCAGTGCAGATCCGTGCATCCCCGCGGACCGCAGCGGGGTCTTTTGGACGTGGCTGCCGCCTGCGGGGCTTTGGGGCAGCAGATTGTGAGTGGGTGACTCATTCAGCCTGGATCCCCGCTCGGCCTGCTGCAGTGCAGCGTAGAGCAGATCCAGCTGGGAGATAACAGATGGGGCGGGAGGGAGGGACGAAAAAAAAGAGTGGAGCAAGGAAAGCTCGGTAAGAGAAGACGAGCGTGGGGGAGGGGGGGGAGAAGGAGAGCAGCCGTGAGCAGGTACAGGGAGTGGCAGAGAGGGAGGGGGAACCCAGCGGAGAGATCCTGATGCTGAGAGGAGCAGGAGGACGGAAGGAGCCGGGTCAAACTCTGAGAGAACAGATCGGAAGGGATCTCATTTCTCCACCAGACACTTCTACTGAGCATCATTTGGTGATTTTAAACCAGGCTTTGTTTTTTTTTATGTTTTATTAATAATTCTAGGTGAGGCTGAGACTAGCAACTGTTTTATTTATCAGTTAATCTACCCTTTATCGTCTTGATAAATCTTCTTAATTTTGTTTTTCTCAAAATAACAGACACAACCCAAATTCAGATTACTAGTAAATATGATAAACAAATTATTCTTCAGAAGTTAAAATGATAAAAAATTTGTTGGGAAAATGAAATGTGAGTATAAAATCTTTAAATGAGGATGTTTGGTTAATTGATGATTACAGCATTTATTACACCTCCACACTCCTACCCTTACTCTGTGCCTCTCTCTATATATGTGTCACACTCCATGCTGACATTTGACCTTTCAATATAAATCGTGATGTACAGAATCATTAGATATGCTCGACGGAGCCATGTGAGTCAGAAGATAAAAACACACCATCCAAGTCGTCCCCTCAGAATTAAATGTCCTTGTCCCTCGGTCCAAGTATGGATCGGCAATGCAGCAAAAAGTGATGCTGCCCTGGATGGAGTCCAGCAGCAGTGTCCCTCCCAACCTTTATCCGGATTTATTTTCCTTCCTTCACGCTGCTTCCATTACTCTTCACTTTTCCTTATTATTTCCCTCGCGGCCTAAAAAGAAGTTTGGACTCAACACAGTCGAGCCCTTTATTCAGGAATGTGTCCCAGCAGGAGACGTTTCCCCGGCTGCTCCTCTGTCCTTTGCTTGGTCTTGTTAAACAAACACATATTTTATTCCGTGTAAACAGCAAAACTTTCTCAGGTATCTGAAGCAGGCTCCTGACGGCTGCTCCCTTCCCCAGGTTTTCAAACAGTTAAATCTTTCACTGGTTTTCTGGCACGTTTTTAACTATATATTAAGGAAGTTTTTTTGTCTAGTGAGCATACAACATGTCACCTCGCTCCCTCTTACTCCTACACATATCATCACTCATTTCCCTGACAGGATATAAATCCTCGAGAGAACTTTGCAACAACGAGTTTGTCTCCAGCAGGATGTAAACGTGACTTATGCTGTCTGAGGTGTTGCCAGAAACTACACAGCGAGACGTCTGACACACTGTACGTCTCTATGAATCACGGAGATCTATTTAAACCACTGAATAGAAGGAGGAGGGACTTCGAATACACATCCTTTTTTTGACAAGAGGCGACACGCAGTAGCCAGAGGGTTGAAATCTGTCCAGAGAGAGAGAGAGAGAGAGAGAAGCTATGGGAGCACTGGTGAGGTTAACTCATTCAACGTCCTCATTCAGAAAACTAAACTGTGAATGGATGTTTGGCCCGTTTCATATCAGTCAGAGATGAAAAACGAGGGATGAAAGCGTTGGGGTCTATAGACGTTGATCTGACGTTCGTTACCGTCGGTGCGTTCTTCTCTTCCTCTCTTCTACACCCTTCTTCCTCGACCCTCCTCTCTCAGCATCAGTATTCAGGCCATGGTTGATGTTTTATTCAGGATTGGTACATTAAATATTCTGGGCATCAACCACTGCAGGGGAGACAGGCGAGGGCTTAGGGCTGGAAGAGGGAAATTCTCTGAACCTGTGTTGAGCATCTAGTTTGTAGGTTTCATTCATCAGACGTAACTAATGGAGGAAAAACAGGGCGGATCCTTTGGTTTTCCATTCCTGTCTGCTTTTAAAAAATGACGTCCTCTCGTACGATCAGTGTTTTCTTTATAGTATGATTAATATGAGCAATTTAAATGGAAATAACTGGAACCAATGATATGACCATGAAACCATCGCACAGACTTATCTACTGCAGTGAACAAATAAACCAACAAACATAAACATCAGCGTGGGTGAAGACCAACCGAAGGGGGACACCGCCTGGAAAACACAAACAAGTTGGCCTAAAAACAAAATGGTGGTGAACTTGTGATGGCTGAGCAGGGAGATGGGTCTGACAGGGGGAGATCTGAGGACAGGCCCAGCTGGAGGCAGATCGTCGACGCCCCTCGAGGACCAACTGACTATGGAAGAAAACTCAATGGTTCTAATAATAGGACTAATTTAATTGTAAAGGTATGAGGTCGTCAGTCAGTCTGGATCAAAGTGGTGCAGCAGGATAGTCGTCCATTGATCCGCTCTACAAGCACGGCTTTAAATAGTAACACAGAATGATGCACTGCCACGTGCGCACTGTAGGAAAGACTCCCATTCGGGTCGGAAGAGGATGGAGGGGGGGAAGGGGGGAAGGGGGGCAGAGAGCGGGAAGACATGAGAGCAGGAAGTAATGGGGTTTAAGTGGAGAGAAGAGGAGGATGCTGGGAACAAAAGAGGAGTGCAGGCGGTGCTCTCAGGCAGCTGTAGCATCGCTCAGTCTGATGCCTAATTTTGGCTGGTGGAGGTCCAGTAAAGAGAGGAAGGAGGGAACAGGACGTGCTTCATTGTGTTAACACGTCTGCTGAAACAACTGGGTCTCCAGTCGTCCTCATGGCGGACAGCGTGCATGAAGAAGATAACCATGTCATGTGATCTCAGCCGTGGACACCCACAGTGAAGTCCTCACGCCAACTGCAGAGCTGAGACCGAATAGCTTGTCGGGGATTATACTCAGATTAATCAGAGCACAGTGACTTTGCATTATATTGGAGCTGTGTGTGTTTGTGTGTGCGCGCACGTGTGTGTGTGTTAGAATGAGAGCGCTGCAGTGGTAATCTGTGAAACGTGCCTCATGTGCCGGACCAGACCGCCAAATGTACCTTGGTTTGGGGTCAGAGGTTTTAAGACTCTTCTTCGCTGTTTTAATCGGAGTAGTATTTTTATCTGAGTTCATCTGGGCATGTGACTGCTGACATGTGACTTTCAAAGTGTCCCAGTACTTTTAATTTACCTCTTTTCCTACAGTGAAAGAAAATGTTATAATGATAATTTTAAGGCAAAAACAAAGAATAAAAGCTCTGTATTACAAAGATAATGTGTATGATAAATAGAAATTCATCATCAGTAAACACATCCGATTATGTGCTTATATTAATGTTTAACAACGATTAATTCAATCATGCTGCTGCTTTGTGTAAACAAGCGTCTCCAGCGTCTCTTGCATTAGAGCCACAGGCTGAGTGGTAAACAAAGTCCTCCCTGCTGAACACGCTTCATGTGACGTATGACGGAAGTGTTTAAAGGAGAACATCACTCGGATTAGAATTCATATTGTTTTTGCTTTAAGGTGAATGTGTGTGTCTGCATAAAATACATCAAGTAAAGAATACATATTAAACACTGTCCTTCTCTAAGATGAATGTTTCAAGCTACAGTGAAGTTATTCATCTGATTTGTTTGGGCAGGACTTCACTTCCACCTTTAATTACCCTTCAATTAGAATGTGAACATATACCAACATCATGTGTAATATATCACTACTTGAACATTGAAAATATATTCAAGACAACACTACACTGTTTATTCATGTATTTGGTCCTGCAGCCATTTTCATTATTGACTAAACCTTCTTGTTGAATCAAATATTGAATCTATTAAAGGTCACAACAGTAACACAGGCCCAATCAAATCTTAACATTATCCTGAAAGTATTTAACTTGTATTTGATTATCAAACACTAAGTGAAAATTCTAAACTCATGAGGAGGCGTTTGATCTAAAAGATTTAAATAGAAATGACTAATACTCTGTTATATAATGAGTTCATCTTGCAGTTGTTTTGTCTCATTATACACAGAACTCAGAGATATTGACAGAAGCAGATTTCCAATCTGATATATTGATAAACAGACATTATGAAGAGATGAGGTCTGAGGCTGTTTAGTTTCCTCAGTTGGATTTTCACAACACTTTGTAAATATCTTCCTGCAGCTTATTTAATGTAGCATTTTTATTTCCTTTTAAAACAGGAACATTATTATTTTCATTATCGGCAAATTGTGAAATAAGTCGAATACGTACATTATATATTGATATTTCAAATATTCAGACACCTGGTGTACATTCCTCTGCACACGTCTCTCCTCTATAGAATGTGAGGGTTGAGTGGTCTCCGTCGATATCCTGGGTGTCATTTCGTCTGTGCTGTGTCTGTACCCTTCTGTCGTGACCTTGTTCATGGAACAGGAAATCTAATCATAGAGAACGTTGGTCTGCTGAGGCTTTTCAATTTTCTCCCCTTTTAACAGGGTCACTGGATGTATTAATGTTGTTGTTTATTTGGGGGCGGGGCTGCTGCAGTTTGATTGAATGTCTGTGCTCGTGGTTCGGGGGGGTTACGTTTGTTTTTGTTTGTTTTTATTGATTTTGGTCTAAATGCGCGGCTGCTTTTTTTTCTCCCAGGATCCATCATTGTGCTGGAAGTTTAAAAGTAAAAGATATTTATCTTCATCAGTGATGATGAATCTTCAGCGTTTGTTTGTTTGTATGAGTCGTTTTGTGTGTGTTTGTGTTTCCTGCTCGCTCACTGACCACATCCTGTCAGTCTGTCTGCAGACGAGCTGACACACATACGTTCCCCTGCTTCTGCTGCATGTCCCTCTCATAGTATTCAACATATCTCTTTTCTAATGTGTTTATTATTTATTTATAAATATGTCCAATGTTTATTTAAATTACAGTATATAGTATGGACCCTTTATGTTTATATATTGTACCCACACAACGCTTTGCATTGCACACAAGAAAACCACATTTGAGCTTTTGGTTATACACTTTACAGTTGGAGTCAGATTATTTTCTCAGATGACAGATGTCGTCTGCTTGTTGTCTTTCATATTAAGATTGGGCTCTGTTATTGATTATTGATTAACGGTCGTCTGATCACCTCATCTTATGGTGTTCCCGTTGCATTTTTGCATTAAAGGCTTTAACTCATTACCTACGTGAAACCTCAGGTCAAACATCACTGTCTCTCCTCTTTGTGTGTGTGTGTGTGTGTGTGTGTGTGTGTGACCAGTTTGTGTAAAAGGTCAAACACGGCCTCAGAAGAACCAACCCAGCGAGGGAACACGTGCCGGCGTCTCCTCTGAGCCGCCCTCGCCGTTTCCCTCGGGACTGAAATGATCAAATCAAAAAAAGGCCACACGGTGGTTTTCACACAACGAGTCAGGACGGCAGACGGTTTATAAAATGGCTGCTGGATTCCTGGATTGAGTGTGTGTGAAAACCTTCACGCTGAGCCAATCGACTGGTGACGAAGTGCAACCCTCCTGAGACACTCACTGTATAATGCATGGCTGTGTGCTGCTGTATGTGTGTCGTGTGTGTGTGTATGTGTGTGTGGATGTCGCAGAACATTAGCTTTAGTGTGCAGACTGTGTCGCTGCTCTCTTGGCTACGGCAATAACGCATTTCCAGAAATTGAATTGACCCGATTGAATTGTGTTCTAAATTAACTGGACGATATCAGGAGGGAACGGAAGCTGAAGCTGGTTAAATGTTCGTTGTAGTTGGACGATAATCTGAAGGATGAATGATGTGGTTGTGAATCTGTGTTTCAATGCACACGTCGGAGGCAGCGACTGACACTGGGCTTTAATAACCGTCATCAATACAGATCTGCACTGCTCATTATCCAGGACAACACCGTCATTACGCCCACGCAGATTTACCTCAGGCAGTGCTGGGTTAACATAAAGATGAGAATACTGTGAAGCCATAGGAATAAATCAAATGTCTCACTTTTCAGTTACGTGCAGGGAAATCAGTGGAGCCCTCGACAGGCCTCAGTTCAGTCATTATGTCTGAGGGACGCACTTACACTTGAAATGGAAATTGCAGTCTGGAGCACAGAGGAGGAGAAAGCTGCCGGGCTGTTTGTGGGTTGTGCTTCACATCTGATGTGTGTGTGTGTGTGGGGGGGGGTCATGATTGAATGGTGAGTCACTGAGGATGAAGTATCATTAACTGTATAAAAACATTGCTTTAGGGTCACGCTCTTCTCTCTAATCGGTTGGTGATGAATGAGAATGACAGACTTTGGATCTAATGATGCAGATGTTTTTTTTAATGTCATGAGCTGAATATGATAACGGATGATCCTCTGTGCAAATAGTCATTATCTAGAAACACTTTCAGTTGGATGAAAGAACATTTTGAGTATTCAGTCCCTCTTCTTTTGAGTGTGAAAAAAAAAAAGGCCTTTATAGTTTTATTCATTATTTTTGATTTTCCAGGCAAAAGTGTTGTTGTCGTTGAGTTTGAGTACAGTCAAACCTGGGAGCTGCCCAGTGCAACCACAGCCCTGACTGGTTCATCTAAGGAATTCAGTTTCCAGGAGTAGGTTTTAGTTGAAAGCTTTTCTCAAAGGAAGAGCAATAAACATTGTATTCAAGCCTATAATCTCACTATACACAGTTTCTTTGAGCTGAATTATGCTCGACCACACTGTTATACGATGTGTCCGAATCTTGTGCACATAAACACAAAAGTTATACCACAAATTCAGCAAACTTCCGAACTCTGATTACTTTCTCCACCGTGCAGAGCCGACCAATCACAGCGCGAGATTGGTGGAGAATGTTGGATCATCATTTTTGTAAAAGTCCCAGATATGGTCGGATTCAGACACTCAAGATGAAATACAACTGACCTTCAGGATATCCCAGTATAAATTGACTCGTTTATCAAACCCAGTAGACCTCACACTCTCAAACACAAACACATAAAGTCAACGGCTCTTTGAAGCATTGCGATCCAAACAAATGGTGTAGATCATTTTCTGAAAAACAGTGGTCGGCTGCCGACTGTGGTAAAAAACGCCCTGAAAGTAGAACGTCTGCTGCACATCTGACCGCACCCCCCGCGGTGATGTCACAGCCTGCGGTGGAACACAAGGTGGCCAGGTGAGAAAAATATGTTCAGTTGATTTGCTCCATAGATTGAGAGAAATGTTACTAGTATCAGATTTCCATTTAGTTCACATGCAGCAGTGTGTGATGTGGAGATGGTCAGACAGGAGGTGTAGATGGAGGGAGGATGACTGTCGTTAATGAAAGGACAATAATAGAATAGAGGTAAACTGGGGATGTGAACAAATGAGCCGGAAAAACACTGAGTGCTTAGAAAACGATTGCGAGAAAGGAATTAAATGAGAGAATTGAGCACATTGAGTCTTTCGCACCTTCCACTGGTTTCTAGGCAGAGCTGCGGGAGGTCTGGCCGAAGAACACTGAGCATACTTCTCACCGGCAATGTAATTTAATGATGAAGCTATTTCAGCACAATAGAGGATATGTTATACTTCCACTGGGTGAAGGATTATTTCTTTTCTTTCACTCCCATACGGGACAATACTGTGAGCCTCACTATATAATACATGTGAAGTTCACAGATCAGTTTCTTGCTGTGAATCTAATTTCTTCTGTTTTAAACGGTGAAAAGAATATTCCAGGTCTCATTTGTTTAAGAAAAGTGAAGATGTGGGTTTACTCTGAAGGGATTCACAGATATTGGTCATGAGTAACACACATACACACACACACACACACACACACACACCTCGCCATCATTCATGTTGTGTGTTTGCCTTCAGTCATCCTCCATCTTTGTCTCATCATCATCGCCACATATCCGAGCGCTCACAAGCCCTGGCACGCTTTCCTCACACACACACGGTGCCAGCTGGCCCCCCCCCCCCCCCCCCCCCATTTACCGAGCGGTACATGGAGGACGGATGGGAGTGTGTGCACACATCTCCCCAGCTACAGACTCATCCCCGCTGTTACATAAGAGCCATGCAAAGGCTTACAAATCAGATTATAATAGCCACGGGCCACTCACTCCGAGAGGATAGAGGTCAGTGAAGCAGCATGGCCAACCAGTGGACTGATGTTGGCACGGGTCTGCATGGACAGGGGGACACAGCTGGCACCCTGTCCTGTCTGGGTCTGTACACGACGTCTTCACCTGGTCTCACAGGCGCTTGAATTTAATAATGATAATTCAGGCCGCCTGTGTCTGTGTCTGCTGGTTTCACTGTTGAATTCCTCTCCACGCTAATGCTTCCCCAGGCCGTGATGTTCTGCAGGATTACTCTCATCCTGAAACCACTGTAGCTGCAGCGGGAGCCATGTTGGCTCTGAACGCCAGGGTTTAAGAATGACAAACGGATTTTCCCTGATTCCGCGAGAGCACAGGTCTATTCCCGGGACAGCCGGTGCACTTATTAGGGTTAGATCTGCACCTGGATAAAACCTTAATGCCCATTTACAGTTTGGGGTTCTCAGAAACCCTGGTAAGCTGGAGTCAAGGTTGTGGTTCCAGTGTAGGTGGATGCAGTCGGACATATTGTCGAGTCACAATCCAGCCGTGTGAGCAGTCGGCGCAGTGTTGCATGAGGAACGTGACAGTGAGAACAGTGAGGCTCCGAGGGTGAGAGGAGAAAAAGAGAGAGACAGAGAAGGAGGAGAGGCTGGAGGGAGAGAGAGGCACGACAAACATCTTCTGGGCATTGTTACGCAATTGTTTTCTGTCTTTTCAAGTTTTAGCAGCTCTCTGTCATGTTCCCATCGGGCACAACCTTCTTTCAATTTCTCCGTGTTCGTCCTCCTTTATCATCCGTTCATCACTGGAAACTTACAAGGTGAAAGTGAAGGAGGAAAGAATACCTGCTGAACCTAAGAGAAGACTAGATGAGCAGGAGAAATGGGATGAGGGTGTCGGTTCTTCCTCCCTGCGTAAGATTTGCACAGGCTTCTACTCAGATCCTTCACCACCGAGGGGGCAAAGGGGCAGTTAGGAGGCGATGGAGAAGGAGTTAGATCTCCTCCATGCTACCGTCCAGCAGCGGGGGCCGTCCTCCTAATAGCCTCACTAATCACTCTTGTCATTTTTAATCCCCCTCTTCCACCCTGTGTGCGTATTTAAAGCAGGGGCCTCCGTGTGCCCGGCCGGGATTAAGACTAGTGAGCTGGGGAGGAGGGAGGAGGCCTGGGAGGCGTGGGGGGAGGAGGGCGGCGGCTGCAGCAGCACGCTCCCTGCGCACCTCACATTGGGCGCCATGTGACCGATGCTAATGCTAACAGCACGGCCGCGAATGCTAAAAGTCCCGGCTCAATGCTCTTCATGACATTAATACGTATAAATAATATCAATGAATATCATTATATCAATCTTTTTTTTTGTGAATGGATTCAGTCCATCACTTTTTGGGGGATTATAAGATTGTGTAACAATAATTTACAAAAACATCTTCTGGTTTTCCATGTGGAAAAAAAGACAAACACAGAAAGGAGAGAAAAATCTAAAGAAATCCACAGAAATATTATGTATCTGTAAATCGACCAAATAAAAAGCTTCTTTCTCTTTTCTCAGGTTTTCTCTAGATATCTGGATAATTTATGTTCTATAAACAGCTGCAGTAAATCTGCATCATCCATATGTTCAAGAACAAAATATATTTTTTAATCTTACCAAACAGAGCACCAGACAGTTCGCTGTGACGGTGGAAAACAACACACTCATCTCCTGCATCATGAGCAGCGCAGAGAGAGCGTGGGCGTCGTGCTGCACAGATGGACCCCTGCATCCACGCATTCATCAGGGAGATGCAGAAAGTTATTACGTTTGCTAATTTAGGCCAATCAAGTTTTATGATGTTTTTATCCTGTTTTGACAGGAAATTAATTATTCAGAATTCTTTTGTAAATATTATGCCAAATTGACGGTGTCTCTCCAGATGGCCGTGGCAGGCAGAGAGTTAGTCCACAGCTTTGTTCCAGATTGAAATATCTCAGCCAATATTTGATGGATAGCCGTGGAATCTTTAGCGGCAGCAATGTCAAATTCAGCATTTTACTGCACACATTAATAAAATACATGATATTAAGTATGCTTTTGTTTTCATACAAATTAAGTGAATCCGTCCAATGCTGTGCAGCTCATCTGTACATACCATATACTGTAAGTCAAAGCTTTGTAAAACAGACCGACAAATAGGTTGTGTTGAATCTACGTTTTTTTTTTCAAGAGATTGACATCCTCGGGAACCTTTTAGTTTTAAAAATAGAGCAGTTGTATGTTTTTGTGGACACACAATTAGCACAAATACATCATCTTCTTTTCTCACTGTTGATGTGGTGCAAGGAAGGAAATATACCAGATTAAAGAAAACAAATTTATACTTCAAAGTTTGATAGTAAAAATATTATTATTATTATTGTTACATATATTATCTACAGTATATCGCTGATAATTTGAGGGTCGTGTGGAGCTGACCTCAGACGAGAGGTGGGATTCACCCTGGACATGTCAGCAGAGTATCACAGAGATAAACAAACATTAACAAAAACACACCAACACACAATTTGTCTTTGGACTTCTTTTAAAGACGTTTAAAGGATAAGCTGATGAAACCAGATTTAGAATCATGAGATCAGAAACACGTATACGTAGATATGATATTCTAGTATTGACCTGGGCCTGTTCTGCAGTGAGTAGTGTAATCTAATCCTGGACTTCCGTTTAAAAGCAGCCGCTCTGTGTCAGAGAGTGTCTCAGGTCGATTTCCCCGTCAGCCATGTAATAGTATTAACTCAGGACACAGGTGTCACAGGAGCCGGTGTTTAAACTCTCCTCTGGTGTTTCCATTAATCTGTGTGGGGGCAGGTCTCATTTTAGAACAGAAACACTGTCGACTGCAGCTGATTAAATATACAACAGTCCAATCAGGTCTAACCTCTGCTATTATTTTAGTTGATTTGGCTTCTGACACAATTGGGTTTTGCTTTAAACACTGCATCAATTATTTTCCCGCGGTATTAAAATGCATGAGTTTGGCTGGTCTGAGGTTTGTGACTGCAGGATCCCTCTCAGCAGTGAGCACACAGCGTTTAACATCGTGCTGATTTCCACCTTCTCCATCTTGTTCTCATCTCCCCGTGAACCCTGATGTAATCTGAAATAAAGATCCACGCTGAGGGCAGGTCAGGACATCCTGCGGCCCGTCCCCGGTGATGATGCAAGAGTATTTTCGGTGCAGGAGGGGGGGAACAGCGGTGCCCTGCTGCCCTGAGCGAAATCTCTGGGCTGTTCTCGCCTCCACATTTAGCATATTTAATCTGGTCTGATTTGGTTTTTGCGCGGCTGCCAGTTGGAGGAAAAAGGAGAGAGAGGAGAGAGTTCTGCAGCCTTATTTGAGCCAGACCCCGAGGTTCCTCGTTTGGTTCTTTTTTAGACTCGCCGGCGGCTTGGCTCCCAGATGGTGGTTGGTTCAGCACCAGGATTCAGACTGAAAAAATGTAAACTAGTTGGAAAAATAACATTTTGACATTCAAGGGATCCAGAGGATGAAGACCACTGACTTCACTTCTTTTCTGACTTTTGTTTTAGCTCCATACTCAGGGTGATATTTGTTGTTTTTGCAACTATGAGATGGATTGTCATGAAATTAGACATTGTGTGTCCAGCAGTTTAAAGGTCCAGTGTGTAAGATTTAGGTGAAAGGTATCTATTGGTAAAAAATACATGCAACTTCACCACTAGATGTCACTAAATCTTACACACTGAACCTTTAAGTATTTGCACATTTACTCTGGATTGTTCCGAGAAGAAGGACGAGTAGATATGATAACACGATCTAATTGTAGCTTTCCCAGGGAAATCATATTAGGCATCAAACGTTTGTCGGACTTTTCCTGTCACACAGACGCAGCCTAGAATCCAGTGGCTGCAGTGGGTTTGGAATAACTCAGCCCGAGCTCTGCAGTGAAACCTTATCCCTTCACTGCCTCTGTGCCTGGAGGCGCCATGAATCAGCTGCATCCTCCCTTCTATATTCAGGAGAGCACCGTGCACGGCAGCCTCCACTACGCCACGTGCGCGTGCTTAGCGTTGTGACGTCACATGTTACATATCAGCCACGCCACTGATCCCTGTACAGTTCACTGCACACTGCCGCCGCCCGCCGCTGCTCAGTTCACCTTGTCACGTCCTTCCCCGGCAGGGGAGGGGAGGATGGAGAAGACAGAGAGATGGGTGGAGGAGGAGAAGAGAGATGGGTTGTTGAGTGAGACACAGATTAGTGGGACAAAGAAGATCATGAGTAAAAGCTCAGTGACATCGCTGGTTCCCCAGGAGGGTTGTAGATCTCCGGTTTCCTGGCCGCCAGGAGAAATTGGCGGCTTGTTCACGTATAGTAAATCTTCGGGGGTAAAAGATCAATCATCAGGGCCGAGGTTATAGACTGTGACAGGCTCTCTAGTCCTCTAGCGTCTCCAGCCATGTTCATCCACGTTAGTGCATCCCCCTCCGCCACTGCAGTAAATTTCAGTTTCTCCGACACAACACTCTCTCTGTCTCTCCCCTCCACATGCCGTGTCTGGGGGGTTGAACACACGTTGGCAGCAGCGTGTGCAGCAGCTCTGGTCCACTCACTCCACAGCCACCAGCAGCTCATTCCTATTCACTCAGTCTCCTGAGCGGTATGCAGGAACCCACAGGCGCTGCCCGACTCAGTTGATTTTTATCCATTTAGCTCGATAAATGACTGACTCCTTCCCCGACTTCCCAGCTCCTCTCCATCTCCACACACAGACATTTGCACACACACACAAATAAGATACACTTCATATTAGAGCAGTAAACACTAAGTGAGGTGAAGCTGTCTGAATCCAGCTCCATTTAATAATGAATCCTCACAACCCAAAGTGCTGCTTGTTTTCTCGTCAATCAGGTTTGTAAATCAGTTCCTGCTGTTCTCACCGACTCTGTGTCAACACACGATGCGTCTGTGTTTCTGTTATTATTACCTTGTTCCTCCATTTGTTATGATTTTAACTTGTGCTGTGGGTTATTGCTCGTGGTGGGAAAATAGGCATTGCTGCAGATGTTTCCTGCTCCGTACAGCTGTGTGAAATGTGATGTGGTGTAGTTTGATAGAAAAATTGGATTGGACCTCATATTTCTGCTTGAGCAAGTATTGGGACTGCATTTCCTGATGATGTGCAAAACGACTGAAATTATTAAACCATAAATCACGTAGTTAAAAAAGAAAACCTAGTTGAAGTTGAAAATTCCTTTGATAAGACGATTTGCTGCATTTTGATTCAACGATTAATCTTCGGATTTTTCATTGTTTGTCGGATAAAACAAAAGCTTTGATTAAAATGATTTTGAGGAACATTTTTCCTTATTTTTCTTTTTCATAGTTGTTAGTATTAGTCCTATATTGAACACATTATAGAGTATATATATATATATATATATATATATTATTTATATAATTTTCACATTTGTTGCCTCTAAATCCTGCAGGTCCATGCTGTGATACACAGGGAACTTGTTTATTAGCAGCATCGACACCTTTTTAATTACAATTCAAACACCTGAGTTAACGAAACCAATTAAACCTGCTCTCGTTCTCAAAATGTCTAAAACCCTGCTTAAGAAGAAATGCTTCTCTTTTTATAAATCTCCTGTGATCTCAGAGATGTTAGTGATAAACCTGGTGTGAGCATGAATCATCACTTTGGAGAGGACATCGGACCAATTCTCTGTGTAGGAGTATAATTGCTAATATCCTCCAGTCGTCAGTGTCTTTACTTACATCATCGTCTTTGTTTTTTGGCCTAAATACAGTTCAATCTAAAAAGAGACACATGTGCCATCTGTCATGTGCTTTCACATTATGTTCACATCTGAAACCAGGCAGCGGTTACATGTGACTGCCTTCATAGTGTACCCCAGGTGTGCAATATAACAGTAACTGATTACATGGCTCGGATGAACAGCAGAAGTGTCACTGTGTGTGCGTCGCTCGTGTTGGTACCACACGTGTGAGACTGACACACACACGTGTTCACCAGGTTCTGCAGTTTGTCCTGGCGTCAGCGACTTCCTCTTATCAGCTCAGATCCTCATTGCTCCCGAGCGCCGGTCGTGAGGTGCGAGCAGCGACGTCATGTAGATATTTTACGCTGATATGGAATGGCCTCATGGCTGGGTGGACTCCCACAGTGCAGATAACATCTATAATTGAGAGCATGGTAAAAAAAAAAAAGGGGCTATCCTTCCCTTCAGACCATCTAGGAAGGTTCTGTGGTCAGACTGGTTCATAGGATCCTGAATGACCCGTCACACCTCAAGCTCTCATTCATCCCAGAGTCCATCACACTGCTCATCAGGAGACGTGTTTTGATTGATTATTTATTTAAGCCTCGGAAAAACACATTGAGGAATAAGACCCTCATTTACAATGGTGCCGAGGGTACAATGAAGAGTTGATACATTGAAAAAAAATAAGAATGAATTAAATATGCATATATATATATATACAGTAATACAAGGGAAAAGGTAATTACACCATAATTTTTGACGATTCAATAAAATACTATGGTTAAGTCAACTAACAGTTACAGTCACTGCAGGAGAGGTCAGTTGTACATGAGATCAGATTCGAGAGTTGATCGGTCATGTGTTTAAATAGTCTGCCCACCTTGTCTGACACATGTAACACTTTTGGTTTTTAAGTTTTAATGCCATGTTCTGTTTTTCATCTTGTTAAATCCTTTTAGTGTTTTATCATTTGAAGTGGTTTTAGGGCAGGTGCAATATTCAACTCACTTTGATTCTGCATTATTATTTGGGGTCTTCCGTTATAGGTCCTTGTGAACTGTTGTTGTTGTTGTTGTTGTTGTTGTTGTTTGCTGTACAATGTACTGCTCTGAAGCTGCTGTAGCACTTTAAAAGTAATATTGTAGTTGATTTGATTTGATCTGAAAATGACAGGAAGTTACAGACGTAGTAGACGTCACCTGACACGGGCAGACTCCTGTCTCCATGGCAACCAGCTCAGGGAGGATTCGAAGACTTGGTCGAGTTGTGTAGGTGAAACTGACGATGGGAAGTGTGTCTGTGTGTGTCTGTGTGTGTGTGTTCTGCTTTGCTGTCAGAATATTGAGCCGTTTCCCAAGTGGGATCAGAGAGGAGACTTTGCTAAGATGACTCACAGAGCAGCGGTCCTCAGAAAGTCTTACGCTGCATAAACCTCTGTCACAGGCTTAGCCCCCCCCCCCCCCCCGGCTGTCTGTCATAAATCAGCCCTCTGTGTTCTGACCCGAGAAGATACAGCTCCTCTTCTCAGAGCACGTCCCGCTCTTTAGGTTCTTTAATTGTGAGAGAAAAACTGCTGAGCTCGGAGATCGTTTATTCGAGGGAAGCGTGAACGAGAAGAAAAAACTGACTCATCCTGTCCTCGACGTACATGTACAGTGTGAGTGGGCTCGTTCTCCACTCGAGGAAAGACATCATCCGCTGACCTTGGCTTTTGATGGTTTATTTCGTCACGGCACTGTGACGTCCGTCCGTCCCCCCCCCCCTCCCCTCAGTCCTTCCTCTGAGGGCTGTCTGGCCTCGTGTCAGCAGCTCTCCGGCCCCTCGAGGCCGCTGGTTACATCACAGACCAGAGCTGGACGCTGGCAGAGCCGGAAATGTTATCGGGCAGACTGAGAGTGAAGGAACGTGAGCTGAGAGGAGGTCTGTGTGTCTGTGTGCTGCTGCTGCATCTGTCTCCAGCAGGAATGAAACATCTCAGCTTGAGTGTTACCAGAAAGGTCTTTATGGGTTGAACGACTAAATTATGTGGATTTCTGTCAATGTTTTTTTTTTTTCTCGTGAAATACTTTTTATTTCAGTCAGGATTATATATCACATCAATCTGAAAAGTAAAATCACACGACACCAGTGCTGCTGCAGTGTGGTCATTGTTAAATGAAATCTCCTCACGTGAAGCTCAGGGTCAAACTGAGATTCATGTGTTTGTTGTTTGACGTTATCTTAATTGGAATTCAGAGGCTGTGACCTGATGAGGCTGCAGACACAGACAGGTTCACACTTCACATCCTGAAGAGGCTAATTTACACATTTTATTATTATTAATTATCATTGTCAAATATATATGAGACAAGAATCTTACATGTGATTACTGATACTTCCAATCCTTGTATTTCCTTTACCTTAGTATGACCTTGTGTCTTTATCTGAAGCTCCTCCCATGTTGCACCAAACACTGGCTTCACAGAGAGCCTTTGACTTTTTCCCATTTGCCAATTGAAGTTTTCCTACAATTGGAAAGGGAGGGGTGTTCAGATGGTTGCAATCTCACACTGAACCTATAATCTGTCATTTCTTGTTTGTGTGCAGTGTCAATGAGAAACCGTCACCTGTCATCCACACGCTGTGGCTGAGGCTGTTTGTTTATTGGTCAATTTGTGAACTTCAGCTCAGATCTGATGAATTGGATTTGACGTCTGCAATTTGCAACATCTTACATCGCATTGCAAAAGTTCCTGATGAATCTGATCAACTTATTATTGATCTTATTTATATGTTATATCAAAACTCTTTTTTTCTGTTTGCTTTACAGAAAGTGAGCGAAAAAGTTGGAGGAGCAGAAGGAACGAAGCTCGATCTGGATTTCACTGATATGGAGAAGGCAAGACTGAGTTTCTATTCGACTTCCTGTTATCTTGTTGTGAAGATTATTACAAAATTGATTTCTAGACAAATCAAATTATTCAATCAACCAGATTTGTACAGGAGAATAAAACATTACCCAACATGACTTGAAATTGCTGGTAAGATAAAAGAAGACCAATCATTACAAAGTCGGTGTTATCCTGCATTATTGACCCTATTCAGAGAAGTGCTGACTTATTGTTTTTACACCTAACCCCTTGTTTTTCTTTATTAATTGTAAGTGATATCATTTAATATATTCTAATGTCGCAGTTAGTGTGTCATCAACTGAAAGAGCACAGAAGTGGAACTGGCTCTCGGCTCTGCATCGTCGTTTTCTGACCTGCTGTCTCTGTACCTTCTGCTTCTGTCTCCCTCCTCGTGTGGGGTCACATGGTGGTTTACAGAAGATGGACACCACCTCTCGGGCCGTGCTGGACATCATGACCAAGACCACTGAGTATCTGCAGCCGAACCCAGGTGACATGACCCGGCTGTGCATGATCCTACAGCCTGTGAATCTGATGGTTTAGTTTCATTTAATCCTGAGTAGCCCAGCAACATATTAATTTCAAAAACACGTATATCATAAATATACACACACTTATTGTGTAGACATACACCTCTACTCATTAGGTCCTGTCAATAAATCAATAATACCAGCATGATCATATCTTTTCAAATTGTCTATATTATTTTATGATATTAAGCCTGTACAGTTTCCCCATATCTGTGATATATACTGATATCAGAAAATATATCTATCACCATAATGGCTTCTTCCACATCACCCAGCCCTTATTTAAATATCAACACACAATTTAAAAAACAAACAGAACATCTATAACTGCATTTTTGTTTTAAATTATATAATATAATTGCCATATGTTGAAGGTCTGCCTGACCTTTTGGCTTTTATTTTGGTCATGGTATTTGTAACCCTTAAATATGTTGGCCTCACCCTAATAACAGTTTATCCTAATGATTTGACCTTTTATACCTTTTTTATTCCAGAACAGTCAAAGTGAATATTATTGGCCATTTAATCGCTGTGAGAACTGCTGAGGAACAATGAGAGTCCAGCTCTGTTCACATGAAATAACCTTCACACTAACTGCAAACAAATTACAGTCAAACACTTTAATGTGGTTTACTCTGGATCCTCTGGCCTTGTTCCATCTGACCACGAATCTAAGACCCGCCCAGAGGTGTTTGTTTACATTACTGCCGTGTCTCTGCAGCCACGAGAGCCAAGATGAGCATGATGAACTCCATGTCACGCATGCGCGGCCAAGAGAAGGGGCCGGGCTACACGCAGACCGAGGCCATCTTGGGAGAGTCCATGCAGAGGTTCGGCCGGGAGCTCGGGGAGGATTCGAACTTTGGTGAGTTTACAGCACGTTAGAGCTTCTCACAGACTAACAGGAGAAAAACACTGTTTATTTTATTAAAATCATATTATTCGCTCAAGGGCGCAGTGAAAAAAATCATGAAAAAATAATGAGTTTATTTTTCATTCGAAATTCACAAATTAAGGTGTTGAACATTCAGATTCTAATGAGATAAAAGTGTATGTGTTTTTAAGAGTGTATAAATATAATAATACGTTCCTTTTTTTACAGGACTCGCTCTGATTGACGCTGGGGAAGCCATGCGTGAGCTGGGAGAGGTGAAGGACGCTCTGGACATGGAGGTCAAGCAGAACTTCATCGATCCAATGCAGAACCTCCACGAAAAAGACCTCAAGGAGATAACGGTACTTACACATCCAACAGGGGGGGGGGACAGGGGGGGGGATCCAAGTCATCTACAGGTCAAAGATTCAGATTAACACTCTGATCTCGTTACGCAGCATCACCTGAAGAAGATGGAGGGTCGTCGCCTGGACTTTGACTACAAGAAGAAGCGTCAGGGCAAAGTGAACGACGATGAGATCAAACAAGCGCTCGAGAAGTTCGACGACTCCAAGGAGATCGCTGAGCAGAGCATGTTCAACCTGCTGGAGAGCGATGTAAGCAACTGGAGTGCTCCCAGTTTCATATCTGCATCACACAGTGACAAAACTGCTTTTCCCAACATACCCTAGGTTTTCTTACAACCCCTGTCTTACACTGCTATGGTTTCCAACTGCTAGGTCCATTTCAATTCCCAACTTGAACACCTTAAACCATTGGTATGAATTGGGGTCATCACTCCTTTACATACTAGAATCCAAAGTGTTCCTTTAATACCAGTCACTTCTACTCAAGGGGATGCAGGGTCTTCGTTCGACCCCACTGCAACAATGTTTTGAGAACCATGTTAACTTCTATGATCTGTCTGGGGCTCCCAAAGTCCCTTGAAACACTTCTGATACTGTATAAATGTCCTACCAGAGTCATTAGAATGATTGCTCTGGTGTGTAGGATTCAGTGTCTCTATCTGTGGAATAGGATTACAATTTCCATAATTATGTTTGTGTATAATCATCATAATGTTGTTACCTTAGAATGAGCCATTTATGTCTTTGACAGGAGCAGGTCCACTTCCACAGAGTCCGCCATGTTGCACTGCCATGTCTCTACAGTAGTCCAGAGAGGACATTTCAAACAGTGACTCTCAAGAGGACCTTTAGCCTTTTCTATGGTACCTGTAGGCCACCATAGAGTCTCCGTCAGGCGTGGAGGATGCAGCGTATTTCAATTCAGTCAATTTACAACCTCATCCCTGGAAGCCACGAGTCCTACCCACTGAACCTTTAAATAATTAACAAGTTCATTATCGATGCAGAGTGTTTTAGATAGCGAGCATCAGTCTGTGGTGTTTGTGTGTAACACCTCAAGTGCTTCCTCTGTGTGCACTGACAGATTGAACAGGTGAGCCAGCTCGCTGCGCTGGTCCATGCTCAGGTGGAGTATCACAGCCGGGCTGCTGAGATCCTCACGCAGCTCTCCAGTAAGATTGATGAACGGTCAGTACTTTGTCTTTCAGCATGCGTCACCAGATGTACTTACATGTGTGACTTCAGTTTGACTTAATATGTATCAGCTACTATTCCGATGGAACAGAATCTGATAAAAGTTGATCTCTGCTTTTGGGTAATTCTGGGGTTTCCACCTTGCAGGATAAGGGACACTGCCGTCAAGCCCAGGAAGGAGTACCTGCCCAAACCCCGCACGTCTCTGGACTTCTCCTCCATCAGCGAGAACCACAATGGAGGCATCCACAGTGCTCGATCTCCAGGTGAGACCCAGAGAGAAACCTCACCGCTCAGAGACATGTGCAGAAACTGATCCTGGTTCTGTTAACACACGCCGTCGTCTCTCACCGGGACGAAAATGAGTTTCTGTTTCACGTGATGTGAAAACAGAACCGACAAATGTGTGGTTGTAGTTTCTTTAAGTTCCTGGACTGGTTTCTGTTACTTTATGTTTTTCTTTCCTTTAATAATCCTCCGGTGTTTTTTAATTTCTACCATAAATTCTCAAATAGAAGACAAAACTGATCAATGAGTAAATGAGTGTGTGTTTACATATATTTATATATAGTAAACACATTTATTCAGTAGAACATACTCACACTCATACTCGAGAGGTTTCACAATAAAAACCCTCCTGAGAAAGGGACAGGTTAAGATAAGAAAAATACACCATGATACAGATGCCTTAGACAATAAAGAAGTGGACTTTGGTGAGGCATCTTAGAGTAACCTGTCAAAATAAAAGCATGGTGCAATCAATAGATGATATATATGTTTGAGAATTTATGGTGCGTTTGTTGTGTTTGCTAATTTAATATCTTTCCAGATCTTTCCCCAACATTTAAGTTTGTACCTGCACTGAACAGAGTATCGATCAATCCAGAACAAATAAAAACATCTGTGCACTTCTCTCCTCTTTCCCCTTATGATTTGTCTTTGTCACATGTTTGTAGGGGCGAGGTCTCCAGGTGAGCCAGGTCAAATTTCTGTGTCCTCTACGATCATCACTTCATTTCCACATTAAACCCTCAACAACTTCTGCTGTTTGCTGCCCCCCCCCCCCCCCAGTGTGTTGTTTTCTCTCCCCCTCTTTGCAGCAAGGTCTCCGGGTGAGACATAAGTGAATCCCGGAGAGATCTTGTTGAGCTGTTTCTTCTCCATCACTTCACCACCCTGTCATTTTCTTCACCCGTCTTTATTTCTGTCTTTTTGTGATAAGGGAAACCCGGAAACTGAAAAGACACAAACTGCAGAAAACACAATTGTCGTCCGCTCAAACAATCTCAGACTGACAGTGACAATGAAAAACAAACCAGAGGACGAGCATTTGTTGTTTCTGCTTTCTTCTCCCGGTCTGTCTTATCCTCCTTTTTTTTGTCCGTCTCCCGCTCCGCCTCTTTTAATTTGTTGTGCGACTTGTGTTTTAATTTTTCATCGACATCTTCACTGAACTCATCCATCAGTCCGTCATTGATCCTTCTCAAAATGTGATCGCTAAAAAGTTCTCCTGTTCACTTTGTTTTTCTACTTCCTCCTTTGCAGCACGATCTCCAGGTGAGAAAAAAAGCGACTTGGGAAGAGATGAAAAAATCTATCTCTCTTATTTCAAATTGAACTTTTTGTGGAAGTGCTGTTTTGTCTGTAATTTTTTTGTTTTGTTTGCAGTGCAGCTCATCTGCAGCGCTGCTTCTGTCTAACCCCTGGTTTCTCTTGTGCTTTTTTTTTAAAAGAAAAAAACTAATTTCTCACACTCTTTTATCGTTAAAGGAATAGTTTAAATATGAAAAAAATTGAAAAACACAAACAACCTATAACCTTGAAATAAATCAGTTATCTGTAGAACTGCTGTTTTCTGCTTTCGACAGAGCCAGACGGTCCAAAGTCTTTTCTTTTGTAAATGTATAAATACAGTTGGAAGACACATCACATAAAACTCACCTTACCTTCCTGACCCCCCCACTTTTCCTGAGCTGCATCTTCTTTGCCTTATTGTAGTGCCCTAAGCCATATTGACTCATTGCTGCCCCCTGAGGATGGAAAGAAGAAACAACACCAACTGGTACTTTGGAGGTTGTAGTGGTCCTTTCTTCCCCCAGTGGTCTCACGGGACAATAAAACACCTATTCCAAGCTGAAGAGCGCACGAGGAATGATGTTGTTTTAACACATTCAAGGAATTTGCTGTGGGGTGTTGGTGCAATTATAAATATAGAAAATGTTTAAAAAAAAATAGAGAATAATAATAAAATGTTAAAAAAAATATTCTAAAAGCAAATAAAAAATACTAGAAGCAAATAAACAAAATACTAGAAGCAAATAAACAAATACTAGAAGTGGGAGGGATTGTGTTATATCAGATTATAAAAATACATGACTTTCACTGACTCATCTAACAGAGTGACGGTCTTAGCACACAAACGTATCTTGGAGTCCAACTCCAGCGCTACAGCAAGTGTGTATTTTAGTTTTACAAGAGAAAAGACTCATCAGGACTTCTCAAAGATGAGACCCAGGGATAATTTGTGTGTGTTTCCCCAAATATTGAACTATTCCTTTAAACCCTGTCTGAATCCACTGTTGCTTACTAGTTGTATCCTTGCAGTAACTGATGATCATGTGTTTTGTCTCTCTTCTGCTTCTTCCCCTCCTCCCTGCTTCCTCCTCTTCTTTGCCCCTTTCAGCCAGGTCTCCAGGTGAGCCTTTCACCAGCTTGTCTAGTGATCATTACGCCTCTTATTTGCATGCAGCGTCCCACCTCCACCTCCAGCCTCTTGTCTAACGCTGCCTCTCTTTCCTCTCTCCATCCGTGCCCTGTCTCTCCAGCCCCACTGGACCAGCCCTGCTGCCGCGCCCTGTACGATTTTGACCCCGAGAACGAGGGTGAGCTAGGCTTCAAGGAGGGCGACATCATCACCCTGACCAATAAGATCGACGACAACTGGTACGAGGGGATGCTGCACGGCAACTCCGGCTTCTTCCCCATCAACTACGTGGACATCCTGGTGCCACTGCCCTAGGACGTCCCGACTCCCAGCTTTGTCTCCAGCGGTGACAAAACAAAAATCCCGGCCTCCAGTTCCTCCCCCCCGGTATTCCCAGTAACCTTCTCCTAAACATTCCTACTTACCACCTGTGCTCCACGCTAAAGGAGTCCAAACAGCAGCAACACAATAAAGATATGAACCAGATTGACAACAGATGAAAAAACAAGCGTGCAGCAGAAGTTAATGAGCAGTAAAAACGTATTGAGGAGAAATTGATTGTCGTTGCTTCCCCTTTATCCCAGGAGGCACCTTCAGGCCTCCATAGTCCCCCTCCCCCTTTTCTGTCCTGGCTTTTGTCTCGGTTGCAGTTGGCTGTCAGTCCGTCATGAGTTTATCAGAACACCTTAGCATTTTCACATTTACTCTCATTCACTATATTATGTGGAAACCATTACAGTAGATAGAAACGTTTTTTCTCACATAAAAATAACCGGTCTACGTGCTTCATGTTTGTTAGAGACTCTAGGTCACAGCATGGTTTCGAAGTGTTTAACGTTTAATCTTATATTTAAAAAATGAAAAAAAAGTTAAGTTGAGCTGATTTTTTTGTTTTTTTCCCGTTTTGGAATGTTCCTCTGTTTGTCTTGGCGTGCCCGGGCCGTCTCCGGAGAAACCGCATCCCTGTCATGCTCCGAAAACTCGCATTTTTAACTCAACAGTGTTTTAGACAGAATCGGTAACTTACAACCAAGATTAACTCATAGTATTTTTTTAAACATGTACGCATGACCCATCGTTGTGTGATTTAGATACCAAAGTTCCCTGCAGAAACCTGATTCAAACTCTTAACTGCAACATGTCGGTAAAAATAGTTCGACACAAAACGGTGAAGCAATCTCTAGCGCTTTGGTATTTCTATCATCGGGGGGGGAGGGAGGGGGGGGTCGAAACTGTATTTCTTGAGTCTGTGACATTACATATCTGAGCCGGTTGTTAGTGACGTGTTGACATGATTTGCAAAAACACAAAAAGTTGTGAAGTTTAAATTGTCTGAAGTGATGTAAGAAAAACTCCGGTGCAGACCGTTCCCGAGGCTCCAATGTGTATTTTATGAGAAACTCGTGTGACAAATGGTCGATGTGTTGTGATATAATAACTTATAGGATTTAACTGCTCGGTGGGGGCAGCTGTTTTCTCTGCGGCTGAGGGTGAAGCTCTTTTTTCGCTGCAGTCCTAATAGTCCGATTAGTATTCCTGTAGTTTAGCTGTCTAGAAGCAACCGATTGAGAAAAGGAACTAGACGTAGCCGACAACGATACTGTTTGAAATACTTTCTAAAGAGGACGGAGGAGCGCACACACAGCAGAACGTAACCAGGAAGGACTTCTATTGGTTTGGATGGAGATGTTTTATTCTTTGAGATGATGCAACTGACACCTTAAAAAAAATCACCCTTTTTCTTAATGATGATATTGACAAAAAGCTGCTTTTTTGTTTCCTCTTCCCACGTCATGTCAGGCCTCAGTAAAAAATGTCAGGAAATCCCACATGATGTTTAATTCCCCCCCCTAACCAGCTATTTGCTCGTATGCAGTATTGTGTGGGATTTGTTTCCCGTCTTTAACAGGATGTACTGATAATGTAGAAATCCAACCTGGTCTCAGTTATTACACGTTTAGTCGGTCGGGTGCCGCGGTGCACCACGTTCCCCCCGAGGCTTTACTCTCTGCAATGTCATCAACGTATTTAACCTCCTTCAAAAGAATAGGTGCAGCAATAACACTAGTTTTTCACCCATCTTGTAGTAAAGTGCGTGTGCTTTGGGGGAGGGACGTGTAATAGGGTTTGCACACTGTGTAACGCACAGGGACGGGACTGCAGAGGACCTCCGACGCCGAGGTGTCTAACATATACTGTCCCTGACAGTGCTCAACATTAAAAACAAACATGGATGTCTCTTTAATCAAAAGGACCAATTCATTATATTCAGTAGAATTACAGTAATGATGCAAACTCGACAGATTTCCCATATTAAGTGTTGTGTTGTTTGTTTTTTTAAGGAGGCACAAGTTTTGCAGGCAGTAAACTTTGACTGGGGAAGAATCACGGTACAGTTTGAAAAGGTCATGTAATTTATTTGATTTTATTTTTTAAAGGTGATCCGATTCCTTCCTTCTTTTTTTCTCTTTCACTGTTTTTTAACAATCGTGTGTATCTTTGCCCTCAATGAGGACTGTACAGCTTTTGTGTTTTGTTTTCACCTTGTGTGTATAGTCGCGCATCTACAGTAACGTATCTTATTTTTGTAACTGTGACAAAAGTATACACATACAGGATAGATGTATATATACAGTATATTATCCAGAAGCGAAAGTGAGAGGAGGGATTCTCTGTGCTGCACATGATTGTCTTTGGATTGTTTTTTTTGTTTTCTGTTTTTATTTAATTTTATTCTTGCACTGGATTTTAAGACTGTATGCTTGATGTAAAGAAAAAAAAAGTGATAAGTCAATGTAATTTATTCAAATAAATCCAGAGAAATGGTTATTGCCCTGATGACTTTTCATACAAACACACAGACCCCAGGATTTAAAATTAAACACATTTTTTTTACAATAAATGTGTTTAACGGAAGCTGAAGATAAACTAACTAGCTATTTGACTGCACTGCACTTCTCTGGCTGGTGTTTTTCATACTGCAGGAGGCTCAGCAGGGACTCGGCTCAGTAAATAGAGGAAGATAGATGAATTATTTATTTTCCTGCAGGTTTCTTTCATGTCCTCTCGCTAGAATCCAAGTCAGAAAAAGTAGGTCAGGTGAGCGAATCTCTCGTGTACCTCCAACACGACTGAAACGTCTCAGTAAACCTGTTAGCACAACATTATTATCAATATACAAAGACATGAATGAAGCTTGAATCTACTTAAAGGCTCACATCATTTCCATGTGTAAATATCAAAAATATACAAAGTTTAAGCTGCACAAATAATACATTACACAGACCAGTCACATTAAAACAGTAGTAAACACAGTAACACAATCAGAAGATCATGTGCTCAACTGCTTGGATTAGACAGGTCAGAGGAGTTGATCTGATATTTTTACTTTACTACATTTATTTGACATTGCGAGAGCTGCTTGTAAATAAAGTTTTTACATCCTAAATGTGACGATTGTACAAAATATGCTGCAACATGTAACGACACAACAGTATATCAGTTACATTTTGTTTAGCCTCAAGTACATGCAGCATAATAAGGCTTCTTACACATGAATGTGTTACTAATAAAAATACTGCACAGTTAACTTCAGCTGATTTGAGGCAGAACGTTTAAGAGCAGGCTGCATGTTTGACCACAGACCAGTCACGTTAATCAGATGGCATATAATTCTGTACAGAAGATTCTTTCAAATACTAACTTGGCAGGAACAGACATTTCCTCGTTGCCTTAATAAGAATTGGATTATCTTTGTTCGAGTGAGTCATGAGTATTAAATGGAGGTTCATTGTCCCTGGAAGACAGATGAGCAAATATTTTATATAAGGATTATCTTGGCCCATGTTACACCTTCGACTGAGCTTGAATACAATGGGTCCAGTTGTTTTAGCATAATTCTTCTTTTACACACAGAAAAAAACTAATGTAAACATAATCTCACCTGCACGGGTAATAAATAAAGTTTCCTCCTAGAATCAGTAAATATTTATTGCAGCAAGTATTGGTTGGGCTCACATTTCCCAACACAACGAAACAAACACGCACTTGGTCGTCAGCACGCAGCCACCTCCTGTTAGCACGGAGTCCAAGTCACAGAGAAACATTCACACTCATTTCGACCTGTTCCAACATTCCTCAGATGAACAGAGCTTCAACACGACTGCTTTAAAACGTTTTTACCTGGAAAAACTCTTCTATGCAAAGAGCCAAACTTCTTAAACCCTCAACTTTCAACACAGCAAACTGCTCTCGTGCAAAGTGCAGGCCAGCATCGTCTTAAAGAACACAACCTCACTACGACATGACAGAAGTTCCATTTCACGATAAGCCCGTTTATTCTATAACTGTATAACAGTAGTGACACCTTTTGGTCCCCTGCCATTACCTCTCAGCACCCGTCAATCTGGCTACACCCTTCACCTCCTCGTGCATCTTCACAGTTTAACCCCTGCGCTCCCTCGGCTGCACACACACTCGCTACACACACGCTCACGCACACTGTGTTGACATGGTTGCGATTGATCCAGAATAGGGGGGGGGGGTGACGGCTGTAACGTCCCGCAGCAGCCTTAGCCAGCCCGGGCCTTTGAATATCGTCCATGCATGTCGGCCTCCCAGTCACACACCCTGTGGCCTGTCGCTCCACTGATCACAGCAAATATAGACACAGCCTGTACCCTGTTGTCACAGTCTGCAGAACAGTCCACAAACACTTATGTCGACCACAAGCTACAGTAACTGGGACTGTCATGTGTACAGGTGGATATTGTGGATACAGGGCGTCTCCTAGTAAATGTTGTTTATGAGCCGGTGCCAGCTTTCTGCCAGTCACACTCGATCTGCCGCTCTGTCAAACCGATACTAGACAGAACGCATCCTCTTGGCTGCTGCTGGGCTTCCCTGGTATTCATGCCTGTTTATTCGTTTGGTGTTTTCATGCTTTAGATAAAAAATAACCAGAAAGAATGACAGAAGTGGATAAAATAACTGTAAATAAGTGTTTCCAAGGGTTTTCACTTTTATTCCACAAAGCCATTCTCTATTTTTACCTAAATAATAAATACACACACTTCTTCTATGGCTAATGAAAACTGTACATGTAGCCACTTTGAAGTAAAAAAATACTTTAATTAAACTTAATATTCCACTAACTTCATATTCTCTGATTCTGCGTTTTTCTGTTTTTATAAATTTTGAATTGATCTAAATATTTATATATCATTAAACTTTAGTAACCAGAAGATTTTTCTGAGGACATCCATTTGAATAAATTATAACATATCTTGACATTATTAATTGATCTAAGCAAACATGAACGATTATCAATTAAGACGTAAATGTTGTGGCCCTGCTCTCATAAGTTTTTACAATTTCAAATATTTCTGTATATTGAGCACATTTAGTTTTTTCCTTTCTCTCAGTAATAAAAGGCTTTGACCTTTTATTGTGTTTATCTTTAAATTTAATTTACAATTTTCTGGATTTGCATCTGAAATTAGTTTTGACAGGGAAACGGAAAATAAAGTTGTCTTGAATCTTGAGTCAGTGTTAAAGTTTCACTCTGAAAAAGATTTGAACTGATACCTGTTATTACTACCTACCTGTTATTGTCTTGATTATTGTATTTGTTTATGAAATGCATTATTTTCCACCAGTTGATCAACTAATCAATTGTTCAGAGAGAAGAAAAATACAAAACTTGTGTCAAAAGCATCAGTGACTCAAACCACAACACTGGTGGTCACAGTGCACGTGGAGAACACACACACACACACACACACACACACACACACAGCTCCTCTCTTACAGGTAATGTATGCAATAGCATTTGTCACACACACACACACACACACACACACAGACACACACACACACAGACACCACAAGACAGCTAATTCAGTAAAGAGCATTCCTCAGACCCTCTCTCCTGGTGGGTGGCCTGTTGGAGACAGAGAGACTTCTCCTAAGGACCCAACCTCAGCCGGGGATCCTGCCCTCAGCGTCACTGTTACATGGCTGCTGAACATTTCTAACAACCGGCCATGTTGTTTTTAACAGTCACGTGATTCTTCTTCTCAACAACCTATTGTTTCTAAACACTAATCAGCTGCTTGGTTGTCAACCCGCTGCTTTGACGTTGGGTGTGTGTTTTCAAATAAAGCAGCTTTGATAAGTTTTCAGCTGTTTGAACAAACAATGACGTTTTCCTTGCAGCACCTGAATGACACTGTCCCGTGTGCAGGAGCCGGCCTCACCGACTCACTCAGTTAGCGTGTAAAGAGTCAGCTGCTCAACTAGCCGTGGCAAGCTTCAACTGGCAGGGTGGTGAGCCACTCCATCATATCTGACACCGGAATCGGCCACAGCCTCTTAATGCATGAATGGCCGGCTGCATCTGTTTTCTGGCCAACCCCAAACCACAGCAGACCGCAAGACAGCCACACTGGTTACAGACATGTTCCACATATTCACAGAGGCCGAGGGAACAATAAGTATCCACCTCCAGTGCCTCCCACCACCCACAGAGCATTAGAACAGGTTCTACTGGCAACTGTCTGTGGTAAAAGATACTGTACAGCAAATGCTACTTTGTCTATTTTCACTAAACTGTCTCTAAACATCCATGGTTCCAAAATCCGACATTCTGGGATTCACTGAGCTGAACTGGTGCATTGGAATACAGCAGTCCTGTGTTAATAATAATAATAATGATATAAAGGTGAGGTGATTCTTCATGGTTTGTTTGTCAGCAGGTTTACAAAAAAAACATCTGATGAAAGAGCCAGGTAGTTTTAGAGGTTGTAGTTTGAAATGATGTTATTGCTTTAGGTGTTTATCTACCAGCCTTTGTATGAACAGGCTCTTATAAATATCAGATTATAATCTGCATGAAACAGGGACGATTACAGGGTTGTTGTATTAGACCAGAGGCTCCAGTGAGTTGGACGTGCGTTTTGTTTTTGTCACTTTGTTTTGTTTTTGTTTTAAAGTAGTTTTAGTCCTAGATAACAAACAAAGTGATTCCTCTGGTGAAATGGTGCTTACCTCTCAGTGCCATGTTACTGCCTGTGGTGAAAGAAGTATTCACATCTCTCACTAGCAAGTGTATCTCTTTAATAAACAACCCATGACAAAAACAACTAAGACTTGAGTGTACCTAAGTAAGTACTCACAAAATTAACACATTAGTATTAAAAGTAAAATTGCTTATGCGACAGAGCCACCTCTGTCATATATTAACACTGTTTATGTTATACTGAGTTGTTTTATGATGTGCTAAAATAGGATGTGATTACATCCAGGTAGAAATAGCATGTTACTGGTTTTTTCAACTGAATCTATTTTTATTGTAAACTGTTCTACTAATAAAATATTTCTCTGCACAGTTTTACAGATATGATGAAGTAAAAAAAGCAGTATTTTTCACTGACATGTCGAGTAGATGTACAAAGCAAATAAACGTCACTACACATTCTCTCTCTCTCTCTCTCTCTCTCTCTCTCTCTTATCGTTTCTACCACGGCTGAAAATTAACTTCACTGTACTGTAAAAAATACTGTAAAAAATACTGTAAAAAAGGAGCCTCTTGTACTTTAATTCACATGTTATACTTCTGCTCCACTACAGATGTTTCTACTTCACTGCATTCATTTCAGAGTTTTTCTCTGCACTTCTGTTTGTTCGTTGTTCTCTTTAATATTGTAAGGTTTCGATCTTACTATGTAAAGGGCCTTATGTTAATGTGTGTTGTGATTTCATGCACAGATACATTTTAATTGAAAATCAATATTTTACTTACAAACACAAGAAGAGTTCACAGGATATGATGGATTGTGTTACAGATAAAACAGCTCAACAGTGTATAAAATATTAAATGTTGCTCAAACTACAAGAGTAAAACTCTACCTTTGCATCAGTACATTCAGGTATTTCATATTCATAAAAACATCCATGTGAAACCACCATTTAACAGGTTCATTTTTCTGTTTACTGCAGATATTTCCCATACAACCATTATAGGAATAAGTTATTTCATTCAAGTAGAATTACAAGAGTTGCTTG